>NC_025687.1:26421801-26439822 GCF_000633955.1 Camelina sativa | reverse complement strand
AGAGTATTCAGATTCAAAGAAAGAAGTGAAGAAAATAGAAGATCATCATCATCATCATCTTTATCATCAATAAAAGAGCTTTGTGACATGGAGAGTATAACGTATTACAAGACGCAAAAAAGGACTCATCAAAGAAGAAGAAGGTCATCAAAGAAGGAAGGACAAGAGGATAGACAAAAGGCAGTAACGAATCAACACGTTCATCATCCTGATTACGACCAGATGAAAAATCAGATTAAGGCCGTGAAGGCAAAAGAAGAGGAAGAACTACAAAGACTAGTTCAACCAAAGCTTCCTGATGAAGACCAGATGGTAAATCAGATTAAGGCCGTGAAGGCAAAAGAAGAAGAACAACGAAGATTAGCTACTCGACACGTTCATCCTAAGCTTCCTGATTATGACCAACTTGTAACATATTTTACAGACCTTAAAAAATAAGATTGCATGCGTTGTTAACAATTACGTCATACTCGAATTGTCATGAGTTTTGATTGGTTTTTGTAAAGATGTTCACATACTTATATAATACTTCTTAACTTGAGTTCGTTTTTTACTTGATTTTCTCAATACATACACCACGAACTATACTTTCCAACACTCAAACACTTTGAGTCCCGCAATATAATTATAGATTTGTCATCCAAGACAATAACTCCATCCATATTTGTTTATTGAATAGGCATTTGCAGTAGCTGTCTTCAGTCTTCTATTGTCAATTTACCAACACACAAACCAAAAAAAGGAAACAAAAAAAAAAACATCAAAAGTCAATACAATGCCGTCAGCAGCGACTTCAGCTCCGTCGACTACTCCGCCACCACCACCAAACTTTTGGGGAGACATGCCGGAGGAAGAATACAATGTTAATGTTGTCCTTATCACAAAAATTGAAGAATCTAAGATGTTTAATTTATATGTCTTTTGTCTGATTTCCGACTATATTGTTGTCCTAGAAACTATTAGGAACACGTCCATGTTCCCACGTTTCTACGTTTTCCTTCTCTAAATTTCTCTATGTTTTCTAAATATGCATTTTCTTTCCATTTAGTACAGAAGATGTCCAACGGTAGGATTATATATATCCTTCAAACAGCTATATGGCCCATCTGATCACCTCATATCAATGTTCCGTGTCGTTTAAATATTGCATTAACCCTAGTTAAACCATTTCTTTCTGTCCATATATCAAATCCTCTGCTTTTGGAACAGAGAACAATCCAGCTGAGAATCTCGTATTCATCCCACTCCTCCTTATCACTCGGTGAATACAACCAACTCCCACTATAAGCCTTGACTTATATAAGCCTGTTGATTAAGAGTGGGAGTAACTAGTAAGAGTAAGAGTGGTTTCCAAACTCATTATTGTTGTCTCTCAAAATCTGTTCTCTTTGTGCTCATATCTAAGCTTTTGAAGGCTACTAAGGTTAGATCTTAAGCATTGTTAGTTAGTATTTAGTAATACCATATATTCAAAGTCTTTATTCTATATTTATTTTCGGAAACACTTGTACAACTAATACAGAAAGAACATAATTTGGCAGTCTTGTTATAAATTTGTTACGTTTGTATTATTGAACGACCATTATTTGCATGCATTATGCATTGTCTATAGTACAAATTACACTGTATAATACACATAGTATAAAGTATATACTATACTGTATAATAATTAATACATAAACTCATACAATATAAATTTTATATTTTGCTCATAGGAGTTATTAAATACCATGAACAACACAAAAGAGAGAGAGTAGAAACAAATCTGAATGCATGCAGAACCAGAGCCGGTCCTAGGTATTTAGATTTTAGAGGCCTAAAGCAATTTAAAACATGTGAATTTGATATTTTAATAATTTTTAGTTAATATACTAAATTTAACTAAAATATTTCTTGTATTGCTATAGATTGATATACTTTTCAAAAAAAAAAATAACTTTTTTTAGTTTTTTTATAAAATCAAATAACATCAAAATCATAGAACTGAGAAAAATGGTAGTTACATATTTGAAAGAGAAGAGGAAACACTATAATTTATCATAAAAGTTGGCAAAAAAATTTATGATAAGCAAAAAAAATGGACTTAAAAAAAAAATTTGACAAAAAAAAATACCTGTATTTATAAAAGAAAACAGGAAAGCCAAAAGAGGAGGAAAGAAAGCAAAAAAGAAAAAAAATAAAACTGTATATTGGTCCATTGCATACGTAGAGTGAGACAGATATATGTAAATGAGTTATATTATTATAACAATTACAATAATATAGCTTGCATATATAATAGTGTTTTTTTTTTTGAACAAACACATAGAATAGTGTAACTGTATATTTTTCTTCTAAATTGTTTTTATTTTTGTGGCCTAAAGCAGGTGCTTTGCTCGCCTTATGGGTTGGCCGGCACTGTGCAAAACCATAAAACATTTTGCCTAGTGTCCATCAGTTATTGGCTCTTTTCGTAAAAACAATACTGAGCTAATGTTTGCATCACTTAAATAAGGTATTAGAAGTTCAGAACATTGTAATCTACTTCATAAGGAAAAATTTCTTTTGTTTTTTTCAAAATACAAAAAAAGATTTAGAGTTTTTTTTTTTTGTCTTTTTCAAAATTTCCTGAATAAGGATTTTGTGAGCTTATCATAACATGTGGATAGATTACTTTACATGCACATAAGTGACGATGTGTTAGTTGGGAAACAACTCAGAAGCAAAATCAAACAAATTTTTTTGATATATCCTCAAAGCTCATAGTAAATCCTGAGAGCAGAAAACATGCTCCCCATCCAACAGTATATACCTATAGACATTTGTGGCATAACCAAACATGGTAGAAATCACTGTGTGTTTAAAAGGAAGCTTATTTTAAACCTTATTTGAAAATAAGAACAAGTGCTAAGTATAATAGTCATAGATTACAATACAAGTTTGCCACAATATAATTAGAACATTTTGCCTTGATGGTCGACTTGGACACATGGGTTTCCTTTGTGGCATTAAAAGATCAATCCTTTGTCTACGTCTATTTTTATGGGAATGGGGTTTAATAAGAACAAGTGCCTAGTATAATACGCATAGATTACATTACACGTATGCCACAATTTGATACAATTTCAAACATTTTGCCATGATACTATATATACTTGGGCATATGGGTTTCTTCGGTGGCATAAAAGTTAATCATAACCATCAACTGTCTCTTCGGTGGCATACAAGCAGAGAGAGAGAGACTAGAAAGAAATCAGATAGAACATTCAGATTCATATACAGATTGAGAGTACGAAATTAGGACCAACTGTCTCCTCGTTAAATACAACATTATGCTTTGAGATAACTTCACATCCCAAAGAAATCCAAAAGTTTATGTACAAAATTACATAAGTGAATGAATGTTTTATTCTATCATAAAAAGGTTCATAGATTTCATCTTTGCAAAATTCACTACAAGTGAAGCGTGGATGATCTTTGCGAAATAACCAAGAATGGTTTATGCTTTCAGCGAAATATTTGCTGAATGTAAGAACAGAGCAATAGGAATGGTTATGCTTCAAATATTGAGAGGCTTTTACAAGTGAGGATGCTCGGCGTCAACCATTTGTTCTGTGCATTTATCAAATCCTCTGTTTTTGGAACAGAGAACAATCCGGCTGAGAATCTCGTGTTCATTCCATTCCTCATCACTCGGTGAATACCACCAACTCCCACTAGAAAGTTCTCAGTTTTAGATCTTGACTTGTGAAGACAATTACCGGGAGCGAAGAGCAAGAGTGGTTTCCAAACTCATTATTGTTATCTCTCAAAACCTGTTCTCTTTGTGCTCATATCTAGCTTTTGAAGACTACAAGGGTTGGGTCTTAAGCATTGTTAATTAGTAATACCATAAATTCAGAGTCTTATTATATACTTATTTTCGGAAACACTTGTACAACTAATACAGAAAGACCATAATTTTGGCATACATTTGTTACGTTTGTATTATTGAACGAACATTATTTGCATGCACTATGCATTGTTTTGCAGTGTATTTTTATTTATAAATTATAATATGAACCCTCTAAATTTTGTATTTAGATTTTGACCCCTACAAATTTTGCATTTTTACCACTTTGAGACTTAATTTTTACCCCCATTAAAAATAAAATTTCAATTTAAACCCTTAAATTTGCATTTTTATCCCTTTTAAAAAAAACATTTCATTTAGACCCCTCTAAAATTTTTATCTGGCTCTGCTATATATATATATATGAAGTTTAGAACAAGTCTATAGTACAAAACTACAAATTAGTGAATTACACTGTATAATACACATAATTTAAACTAAACTGTATAATAATTAGTACATAAACTCATATAATATAAATTTTATATTTTGCTCATAGGAGTTATTAAATACCATGAACAACACAAAACAGAGAGAGTAGAAACAAATCAGAATGCATGCAGAACCATAAAACATTTTGTTTAGTGTCCATCAGTTATTGGCTCTTTCGGTAAAAACAATACTGAGATAACGTTTGCATCACTTAAATAAGACATTAGAAGTTCAGAACATAGTAATCTACTTCATAAAGAACATTATTACATGTGATCTCAAATTTAATTACCTTCACAGTGAATTTAATTTTTATTATTATGATGGAGATATATTTACATGGAAACCAGGAAACAGCAAATCAAACAACTTTATTCTTATTCTTATTCTTTTATTTGGGGAAAGACGTTATTTTTTTGTATCCTCTGAGGCCACAATAAGTCCTAAGAGCACATAGATCTCTCCTTCCAGGCCCCTCAGTAGTATATTGGAAGTATCCTTCAAAATCAACAGGCTTATACAAGCGAGGATGCTCAGCGTCAACCATTTCTTGCGCAGCATATATCAAATCCTTTGTTTGCGGAACAGAGAACAATCCAGCCGAGAATCTCGTGTTCGTTCCCATCCTCATTACTCAGTGAACACCGGTACGCACCCGACCATTCAAGAGTACCTGAAAACATGTTTTACACTGTAAACATGATATAAATTACTCTACGTTAATTTAATAAAAGCCTGGCTTAAACTTACGTGCAGCATGGCTCCGCCAAGAACGATCGATGAATAAATACTCTTGAGAAGGATTGGCTTTGATCCAATGCTTATCGTCTTTAGTTTTCACCTCGATTCCATCTTTTACATCGTTCTGGCACAGTATGAGCTTACATCGTTCTGCATGTTCCTGTCTGTATGAGCCTCCATGCCTAACTCCTCCTCTGTTTCTTCAACTCCTTGGTATTTCATCAGCCGCACGAGACATTTCGTCGACTTCAGATGTTCGTCTATGTAGTTTTCGTCGAGCCCGAAACTCTCCATTATCATTCTTCGTGTCATGAAGTCCAGTTCTGATACTTTTTCCGCCAATGACATAACCGCCTCGCAGCGGAAACAGAGCAATTTTAGGGTTTTTATATGTATTTCAAATCCGGATTTTATACAACCACAATGAAAAACCTGAAACTGGTGTTGCCTTGGGGCCAAAGCTTATGAGTGAAGGCACTGACTTTATCAACATCTTCTGCAAAATCGACGCCTATGACTTCGAACAAAGGTAATGTAGGAATCTGACCAACATATCCTCTGTATTTTCTCTTTGACCCAACTCTCTGTTTGGTTTCTAAAGGTAGTTGGAAGACCTCGTCAGAAGCATCGAAAAATGCCTTTCGAAGTTCGACAGGGACTTTATCAAACAAGGCCTCGAAGCATCCGTACTCTTCTAGAGCTTTCCGGACATTGCCTCTCACCGAGTCCCATTCGACAGTCCCGGGTTTTGGGTCTCGAAAATCGATGATCGGGAGCTGAAGAGCAAGAGTGGTTTCCAAACTCACCATTTTCTCTTTTTAACAAACTTGTCTTGTTTTTAGATGTCTCTTTATGTGTTCTTATATAAGCTTTCTAAGACCAATAGAGTTTTATATTTTTCAAAAATATTATCATAATTCCAAGATCATCATATATTTTTATGGAGGGAAAAAAAGCCAAAAAATACTCCATCTATTTTCTATTTGGACATTTAATATCTTGTCTTATTAGGTTGGAAGAAAAATACATCATCTAATTTTCATTGGTTTAAAAATACTTGATGTTGAAATTTTTGCTAGATTCGAACCCGTGACTTAACCGTTGTTAACGGACGTTACAGATCATTTAACGGCTGTTAAAGTCTAACCACGTATCCCTGTTTTAGAAATCGCTAGGCGCTAGTCGGGCGGTCGGGGTGGACCTAGCGCCTAGGGAGAAAATCGGAGATTAAACGGGGATTAATCGGGGACTAGTTTTTGGATTATTTTATTAAATTAATAGTAAATAAAAAATATATAGTACTAAAAATATATGTATAATTATGTTTATGTGAAAAAAAAAAAATATCAAATAAAATATAAAGGTATAGTATTGTCTTTAAAATTACTGTAAAAACATAAAAACGTAATATTAAGAAAAAAAATTATGATTTTAATTAAAAGTTTGTACATTAGTTATTGTAAAACATCATAAACTCTTAATTTAAATGTCTAAATAACAAAAATATATATTTGATTTATATTTGGCTCCAAAAATAATCGGTATATACAAAATTATGCGGGAATTAATCAGATTAGACAGTATAATCGGATAATCGATGCTAGGCGGGGATTAGTCATTAATCGAGGCGGAGAGGGCGGACATAGCGATTTTACGGGGCGTAATCGGTGCTAGGCGGAGATTTTTAAAACAGGGCCACCTATGTGTACGTACGATAAAGTGGCGTTTAACACTCTCCTTCATGTAGATCATTTTATTAATTTAGAATCAACTGTCTTCAATGTTTAAATTTATACCTCTCTATTACAAAGATTTTATAAAGTACTTTATATGTGTGTATTTTGATATGATCTACAGACATATACGGGTGTGCATGTAAACTAATCAGATTTTAGTACCTTTTCATCCACGATAATAACTTCAATATGCCGAGATTTATTCCAGGATTATCTTTGACATGACTTCGCAACTTCGGGATAAAAGAGCTCTTCATCTTCCATTCCTTTTTCGATAGAATCAGTTAGGAACTTGACTATAATCCAATCACATCTTCATTTTGTTTCCAGCAAAGAGGATCACATATATTTTAGGTAGAAAAGTATAGAGCCGATGGAACTGAGATGAAAAAAAAAATCTAATTAAACGTTTATATATCCATGAATCGAATAAAAGTGATGCAATAGATGCAAGGGAGAGAAATAAAGATAAATTACAGTTTCACTTGAGTTTTATAATAGAGGAAGTAGGGGAACTATTTTAAGAATCGTGGTAGTTTTTTTTTTGGTCAAAAGAATCGTGGTAGTTTTGGATGAGAAAAATTGGGGATTTTTAAATTGAAAATTTTGTGCTTTTAATTACTTTTACGTTTATTTTATTCAGTTTTTACATATTTGCTTTTATTTTTTAATTTGTTTTTTTTTTGTTTTTTTTGAGTGAATTGTCAAATGTCACAATTTAATTGCACAAGTGACTTGTGTTTTATAGGATATAATTAGATAAATAGTGATTTATAGAAGGAATATACTGTGTGTGTTTTTTTGATTTACAGATAGTAGTATTTTTATTATTTTAAAATTTTTTAAAATAGGGTGATTTACTCAAATGTTATCCAAATTAGGTAATATTACCAGAATCCAAAAAAAAAGATTTTATTACTAGAATATTTTGGGTATTTTCAAAATACCCAGCGTGCCCTTGTTTTATGTTACCAGAAAAAACGTTATTACAAAAATGTCATTGCCACGTCAGACGCCACGTCAGAAATCGCTGACGTGTAACCATAACTCATTCGTAACGCGTTACAGATGAATGTTGCGGTTGAGTTATAGGTATGTTGCGGATGAGTTATGTAAAAAAACATTTGAGTAAGAGCGGACGATTGACTTATAGCATAACTCAACCAAGCATTACGGTTGACTTATTAAAATCTGGTTGAGATATGCTATAACTCAACCGTCCTTACGGTTGAGTTTTCACCCGATGGTTGAGTTGTCAAAATTTTGACTGAGTTATCAATACGACACGGCTGAATTACCATTTTCCGACTGGTTGAGTTATGAAAAACGGCTGACTTATGAGCAACTGTTACGGTTGAGTTATTATACAACTCAACCCTGATAGGTTGACTTATCGTACAACTCAACCGTTATAGGTTGACTTATCATACAACTCAACAATTTGACGGTTGACTTAGTAGCAAAAAATTAATTACTAGAATGTTATTCAGTTATAGCTGACTTATATTTTTCAAAAATATTATCATAATTCCAAGATCATTATATATTAATCGGGGACTAGTTTTTGGATTATTTT
Source organism: Camelina sativa (assembly GCF_000633955.1). Classification (NCBI taxonomy): domain Eukaryota; kingdom Viridiplantae; phylum Streptophyta; class Magnoliopsida; order Brassicales; family Brassicaceae; genus Camelina; species Camelina sativa. The sequence continues at coordinate 26,431,466 of NC_025687.1, read as the reverse complement.
ATTAAATTAATAGTAAATTAAAAATATATAGTACTAAATATATGTATAATTATGTTTATGTGAAAAGAAAAATATCAAATAAAATATAAAGGTATAGTATTATCTTTAAAATTACGGTAAAAACATAAAAACGTAATATTAAGAAAAACAATTATGATTTTAATTAAAAGTTTGTACATTAGTTATTGTAAAACATCATAAACTCTTAATTTAAATGTCTAAATAACAAAAATATATATATTTGATTTATATTTGGCTCCAAAAATAATCGGTATATACAAAATTATGCGGGAATTAATCAGATTAGACGGTATAATCGGATAATCGATGCTAGACGGGGATAAGTCATTAATCGAGGCGGAGAGGGCGGGCCTAGCGATTTTACGGGGTGTAATCGGTGCTAGGCGGGAATTTTTAAAACAGGGTCACGTATGTATACATACGATAAAGTGGCGTTTAACACTCTCCTTCATGTAGATCATTTTATTAATTTAGAATCAACTGTCTTCAATGTTTAAATTTATACCTCTCTATTACAAATTTTTAAGGGAAAACGTCCTATTTCCCCCTCGGAACTATCATATCGTATTAAATCCACACCGAACTTTGACCTTGTTCTATAGCTCCTTCGAGCTTAAGTCGTCCACCTATTTCTACCCGAATTCGTAATTCTATTGCTATTTCTCCAATTTTTTTGGTTTAAACGGTTTACTAACAAACCGACACAAATCTGGTATGTAACCAATTTTTCAAACCAGACAACATTAAAAATTTGACCCGACCCGTAAACAATATGTCTAACATATTTTTCTTCACCCGGTTTTTGAAACTAAAAAAAAATTACTATTTTGTGAATTTTGATTTCAAAATTACAAAAGTACATTGGAAAATCATTGCAATTAACCAAAAATCATTTCAATTGAGATTTGATAATCTGTCGATAAGGATGAACCAATCTAGTGTCGTCGATGTTACCCACGTCTTTCGTTTTCAGATTTTTTTTTTCTGGGCAAATTTTAAGATTTTTGTTCATCGGTCAATTTTCATAGCAATTTGAATCATCTCTTTGATTCCTTGATTCCATTCTACGCCGTGAATCACTTCCATGACCATTCCTTATCCATCCATTACACACCTAAAGAAATCAAGACTCATGATTTTGACCTAATTCCATAAAACAATCGAAACTACATTAAAAAAAAACCCAGACCTGGTCATCATTATTATCATCGTCATTGTCGTGAAGACAAGAAGAGTGAAGACCACACAAAGACTCTTTGATCTTCTCCGCTTCACCACCACTAGAAGACGACAGAGGAGATTAAGCCACATCGATATCATCATCTCCTCTCACCACAGACGAGCCACAACATGATTTGCTCCGCCCAGATCCCATCTTCTTCTCAAAACAGCAAACTTTATGCTAAAATCACATCATTGCCAATTTGCCACAAGACCCAAAAGTTTTTCCCCAGTCTTCTTCTATCTAATAACCCACATAATCGAAATCCTCAATTCAAAATCCAAAGGATTAGTCTACCTTGGCTGACGAGAGATTAATGAGTTTTATGCAAAGGTTTCTCAATTGTTTTTAAGCTTTATTTTTTTGTGGTTAAATTTTCAGCTTTCTTCATCCGGTTTGATGGGTTTAATTTTAAAATCGGGTTGAAATAAGATTTAATCCGGTTAATAGGATTTATTAGTTAGTTAAGCAAATATTAAACCAATTATAAACCGTATAAACCAAATTTATGGAGAATTAGATGAGAAGTTTTAATCCGAAGAGAAAATAGCAATAGAACTATGGATTCGGGTAGAAATAGGTGGACGACTTAAGTTCGAAGGAGCTATAGAACGAGGTCAAAGTTCGGTGTGGATCTAATACGATATGATAGTTCCGAGGGAGAAATAGGACGTTTTCCCAATATTTTATAAAGTACATTATTTGCATGCACTATGCATTGTTTTGCAGTGTATATTTATTTATAAATTATAATATGAACCCTCTAAATTTTGTATTTTGACCCTTACAAATTTTGTATTTAGATTTTGACCCCTACAAATTTTGCATTTTTACCACTTTGAGACTAAATTTTTATTTTGATCCTCTGAAAATTTCATTTTACCCCCATTAAAAATAAAATTTCAATTTAAACCCTTAATTTTTGCATTTGTATCCCTTTAAAAAAAAAATTATTTAGACCCCTCTAAATTTTTTATCTGGCTCTGCTATATATATATATGAAGTTTAGAACAAGTTTATAGTACAAAAAAAAAGTCTATAGTACAAATTAGTGAATTACACTGTATAATACACATAATATAAACTAAACTGTATAATAATTAATACATAAACTCATACAATATAAATTTTGTATTTTGCTCATAGGAGTTATTAAATTCCATGAACAACACAGAAGAGAGAGAGTAGAAACAAATCAGAACCATTAAACATTTTGCTTAGTGTCCATCAGTTATTGGCTCTTTGGGTAAAAACAATACTGAGATAAAGTTTGCATCACTTAAATAAGACATTAGAAGTTCAGAACATAGTAATCTACTTCATAAAGAACATTATTGCATGTGATCTCAAATTTAATTATCTTCACAGTGAATTTTATATTTATTATTATGATGGAGATATATTTACATGGAAACTAGGAAACAGCAAATCAAACAAGTTTTTTTTCTTTTTTTGGTCAACAAACACTCCATTAAATAAGTTACAAAGTTTGGATACTCTCTTTTAGAGAGAGCATGATACAACCATCTAACTTACATAGGAGGAAACAGAACCATTGTATGATGCTTAAACAAGTGCACAATACCCGGATCAAACTACAACAAAAGAAATAACAAGCAAGAAAGCTAATAGAGATAGGCCACGTGAAGTGACGAGAGGCTGACCAAGACCGAATCATTGGCCGTAAAACGACAAATTGCCACAATGGAATACAAAGATTCCGACGGGTTTTTAAAAACCTAACTCACACTAAAGATGACGAATCTTCAGCTCCCTGAATAGGGAGGCAGCATGTAGGTTGGGAACGGATTCCCAAAAGTCGAATGTCAAAGAAATGGTCCAAGATAAAACCACCTTGCCACACCACAATGAAAAATCTAAACCAAGTGGATAACAGAGAACAAAGAACAAGGCGAAACTGTGTAGTCAAGGGACTGGAGATGCAATCTCCGCATATTATCGCCAGCCGAGTGACCCGAGAAGCAACCGGCATGAACGGAGGAGGTGGAGGGAAGTGAGCCACTAATATGGCAAAGTCGAACTTCCCGAGCAAGACGAGAGATGAAACCTAATGAGTACAAACAACAAATCATCACAACTCGATGAGAAGTAATTTTTGTTTCTATTGTCTCTTTCGGAGGCTTATCTTCGAATATGTTAATGCGTGACCATGATAATAATTTTCTTATTCGATGGACACAACATTCTCTCTTTTTTGAGGTGTATAAGAGGAAAGTGCTCTCCACTAAGGAGGAGTTAGGCATCTCAATCCATAAAAGGAATTGGATTTTTAAGTTGGGCCTTAAATCTAAATTTCTTATAGAATTAATAAGAATACATAACCAAAAACTGATGGACCTAGCCTCGGCTGATCTTAATATGATTGACAAAAATGGCTTTAAGCTCAAAACATATGCTAGTCCAGTTGAGAAATTCTTGGGCTTGGCCCAGAAGCGATTTAATAATTGCAACCCTAATCCATAGGTTTGATGACCTAGATTGACGTCACAACAACGACGGTCCGCTGAGGCGAGGTTGGCGGTTAAACACATGCGTCGGAGGCCAGGTCTAACACAACCGCCGCTTATTATATCTATATCTTTGATGCATAGATGAGACAATGTTAACGGCAAAAACAACTTGCAGTTAGACATGGACGTCACCGGTTACGGCGACACCGGAACTGGAAGACCCGAACAAGGGGCTCTAGAGCAGACAACATATCAAAGATCCATTCCCTCAAGATTTCTCACATCTAGATCGAAGGATATCGGAGGAGGGATGGGGCAGATCTCTCCGGCAACCAGGGAAAGCGGAGGAAGGAGGGGAGAGATAGCTGACGCGGAAAGATACAGATCGCCGGCCACCAGATCTAGAATTCCTAGCACTTCCTCATCGAAAAACGAATATAAACCGACAAATCTCACAGCAACAGAGATCGAAATATGGGTTTGGTCCTTATGGAAAACGATATAACATCCATCGTCTAAGCTCGATCCCCGTCTAAGGGAATCGAAAGCAGCAAGATCTTCTGCAGGTCCATGAGAAAAGGCTCTTCGGCTAAACGCCGAGACACACTCTTGACCCCCGCAGATCGGAGTAGCAGCTAATGGGGTTAGCGAATAGAGTAGTCGAGTTAACCGGAAACTCAGAACCAGAGAATTCTGTTTGGGATTTGAGGCGGTGAGAGATTCTACAGACGGTTGTTGTAGATGGATGTCTACAAGGTCTCCGCCCACCAGATCTGGACAACGAGATAAAGCATGGTGGTCGGGAAAAGAACTTTGGTTATAAACCGAGAAGGAAACAGCTCCAAAAGAGAGTAGTAAGTCGTGGAAGTGCAAGCCAGAGCATAGATGTCTAGACAACGAGGAGACCGAAAACATCAAAGAAACGGAGGGTAAGCAGAGAGAAGGAGACTTTTTCCGACGCCGACGAGCAAAAGCTCTACCGGCGTCGGAGAAAAAAAAGTCTTGGTTGTCTTGATATTAGTGCCCGAGAGTGTTAACTAGGAGAGTTAACTAGGCTCCTTTTTATTCTTATTCTTATTCTTATTCTTATTCTTTTATTTGGGGAAAGACGTTATTTTTTGTATCCACAGAGGCCACAATAACTCCTAAGAGCCCATAGATCTCTCCTTCCAGGCCCCTCAGTAGTATATTGGAAGTATCCTTCAAAATCAATTGGCTTATACAAGTGAGGATGCTCAGCGTCAACCATTTCTTGCGGAGCATATATCAAATCCTCTGTTTTCGGAAAAGAGAACAATCCAGCCGAGAACCTCGTGTTCGTTCCCATCCTCATTACTTGGTGAACACCGGTACGCACCCGACCATTCAAGAGTACCTGAAAACATGTTTTACACTGTAAACATCATAGAAATTACTCTACGTTAATTTAATAAAAGCCTGGCTTAAACTTACGTGCAGCATGGCTCCGTCAAGAACGATGAATGAAGAATCTTGAGAAGGATTGGCTTTGATCCAATGCTTATCGTCTATAGTTTTCACTTTGATTCCGTCTTTTACATTGTTCTGGCACAGTATGGTGAGCATGTTCCTGTCTGTATGAGCGTCCATGCCTAACTCCTCCTTTGTTTCTTCAACTCCTTGGTATTTCATCAGCCGCACGAGACATTTCATCGACTTCAAATGTTCGTCTATGTAGTTTTCGTCGAGCCAAAAACTCTCCATTATCATTCTTCGTGTCATGAAGTCCAGTACTGATACTTTTTCAGCGAATGACATAACCGCCTCACTGCAGAAACTGAGCATTTTTAAGGTTTGATGTATTTCAAATCTGATATTTTATACAACCACAATGAAAAACCTGAAACTGGTGTTGCCTTGGGGCCAAAGCTTATGAGTGAAGGCATTAACTTTATCTGCATCTTCTGCAAAATCAATGCCCATGACTTCGAAGAAACACTGCAAGAAAACATGCCGTTTGCGACTCCTATAACAGTCGCTAAGTAGTCGCAAATAAGGGTTTTGCGACTACTTAGCGACCATTTTTGGGAGTCGTTAAAAAACGGTCGCAAAATAAAATGGTCGCAACATCGTCTCTAATTTGCGACTGACTTTAGACTAGAAAATATAGTCATATATAAGCGATTGTTAAGTGACTGTAGCTGGAGTTGCACATTTCCGACTGAAATGCAACTAAGTTTACTTACGGACTGTTTTGTGACCATATTTAGAGTCCTTTAGTGGGACGATTTTGGGACTAATTACAAGAGTCCGAATTTGGAGTTTTTGTTTGTTATTTTGTTTGGTCAAAAACTGGTCACATGTTTGTTATTTGATTTTGTCACAAACTGGTCACATGTTTGATATTGGTTAATTGCCAATTTAAAAAGAAAATGATGATTAAAAATACTAATCATAGCAAAAGATTATCCTTATGATACCATAATATCATCCTAATCTTACCATAACATCATCCTAATCATACCATAATATCATCCTAATCATACCATAATATCATACAAATCATACCATACATCATCGTAAAAGAGTTTAAACACAAAAGATCATCCTAAATGAGAGGAAATACAAATCAAGTTCATTGGGTGGAAGAAGTGTTAGACAAAGGAGAATTGGCTGCTGTCGTGGCTTATGTGGTGCCTCCTCTTGTGGCGTGTGTGGCTGGTTCATGGTCAGTAGGAGAAGCCATAAACTCGGCCAACTCAGGATTTTTTTCATTCATGAAGGCGAGGAGCTTCTGGAAGCTAGCCTGAGACTTTCGATGTTCAGCATCACGGCGTGCATTTTCAGCCTCGTGTTCAGCTATCTTGCGCCGAAGTTGATCTTGAAGATCCTGAACAGTTGATGGGCTCGCATAGCTCTCCTTCCTTTTTCTGTTGTTAAGTGTCTCGACAAGAGATCCAAGGCCAAAAGGGTTGCCTTTGATATCTGTCTGAGTACACTGAAACAAAACATAACATTCAGTAAACATTCAGTTAAGAGAAAATAATCAAACTTCATTAAAAGAAAATCAAAAACATTAAGTAAAATTACCTGAAGAAAGATCTCATTCTTTTGACCAATGCTGAGAGTTTGATGACTTGAATGTTCAGGGGAATTATCTGAAGTATGGCTTCCATCCTCATTCATTTCAGACAATTTATCTTCTATGGTCTTCTCATAGGTCTCAGCAACCTGCTTCGCTTTTTGATCCACAAAAGTTCCATCAGTCCGAGTATGTGTTTTCATAAACACTTCGCTAAGTGATACATGACGTCCCAACTCTTCCTCCTACAATGATAGTCAAACAGATTAAATTCACATAAGCAGTATTAGAAAATCAGAAGTTACGTAATTGGATGGAAACCGAAGACTTGCCATTTCTTGATGAACTTGCACAAATAATTTCTGACCGGCTAAGTGGTTGTGCACTCCAAGACCTCCACGAGTAGAGTTTCTGCACTGTGAAGCATTCTCACTCTTCTCAATAGCATCGGGGGTTTCCCAATATTCCCACATCTCAGCCCATAATGTATCACAAATCCATGATGGTTGCACACCCCTCCTCTTTGCTTGACTGACGATGCCTTTCATCCGCTTCTTGGCAATCTTCAAGAAACCTTCTTTAACAAGGTCAGTAATCCCAGAATCCCACCTAAACTTCCGCTACATCACACAAACAGTTACAGTTAGCAACAATTCTAACTCATACATAGAGTAAACAATAACATGTTGTGAAAGAGTCAACATTACCGCAAACATCCTGAAGTATCTCTCTTGAATGGGTATTGGAGTCACCTTCCAACTGTAGTAAGGCCCATCAAACTTCCTCCTAAAGATTGTTGCAATCGCTCGAGACAGCCTCCCTTTGTGTCTGTTAAACCTGTTATAAAAAACAAGAATAGCAACAACTGATATTTTTTTAGACTAAAACCGATATCACAACAACAACTTATATCACAACCAACAACTTATATCACAACAAACAACTTATATCACAAACTAAAACCGATATCACAACAACAACTTATATCACAACAAACAACTTATATCACAACAAACAACTTATATCACAAACTAAAACCGATATCACAACAACAACTTATATCACAACCAACAACTTATATCACAACAAACAACTTATATCACAAACTAAAACCGATATCACAACAACAACTTATATCACAACAAACAACTTATATCACAACAAACAACTTATATCACAAACTAAAACCGATATCACAACAACAACTTATATCACAACAAACAACTTATATCACCACAACAAACCTATATCACAACAACAACTTATATCAAACCTATATCAAACTAAAACCGATATCAAACTTATATCACACAACTTACATCAAACCGATATAACTAAGATCATTTATACCATTTATATCACAATATCAAATAAGAATCACAACAACAAACTTATATCACAACCTATATAAAACTTATATCACCACAACAAACCTATATCACAACTAAAACCGATATCAAACCTATACCAAAACAAACCATAAAGAGAATTTAACTAAGAGAATTTATACCATAAAGTCTCGATTCCTGGAATAGGTTGCTCAGACAGCAGTGGTAGATACTGGCGACCTGGAAGAGGAAGCAAACGATCCAAAATCTCATTGTAGTCAACATTTGGATTATGATTTTGTTGAGGTGGATTAGGATATGGGATTCCTCCTTCGTCGCCATCTTCCTCATTACGGTTTGGTGGCGGTACAACTTTTAGAGCAGGAACAAGTGGTGGAAGAGTAGGAGAACGTGGCTGTGTCCTCGGCGGTGACTGCGAAGGAAGGATTCGACGCGAATGGGTCCCGGAATGGTTCCCAGACTGTGTCCTCGGCGGAAACTGCGAAGGACGACTTTGATGCGAATTGGTCCCAGAATGTGTTGCCGATGGGTTGGACGAGTGAGAAGAAGTTCCGGGAGCACTGACACCTCTGGTGGTGTTTCTCCCATTGTATGTCCTTACACCCGACGCAGTCTTGCCTCCACGACCACGAGATCTACTACCGGTGAGAACCATTAGATCGACGAATGAGAAGAGAAAAATTTGAGAGAGAAATCGGAAAATCTCCCTTTGAGAGAGGATAGAGTGTTAAACCAAGATCGAGAGCGGCTAATAATAAACGAAGAGAAGTCGTTTGTGTTTACCTAGTTATTAACGAAAAGAGTAGCAAATTAGTCGCAAAGGAGTCACAAAGTAAATTAACCTAGTTATTAATCAAAAGAGTAGCATATTAGTCGCAAAGTAGTCGTAGATTAAATTAACCTAGTTATTAACGAAACAGGTATCTAATTGGTAGCAAAAGATTGACCATTTTACGACTACCATATATACGTCACAAAATAAAAAATCTTGAATTCTACACATTATGAACAAAACTGTTGATATAAATCACTAAATAGAACTCATATTAGTAGTATAAAGTACATGTAATAGTAAGATTTAGTAAAACAATGTTTACTTCACTTAGTTTTGAATTTTTCTTCATTGCAACACATTCTCATATAGTAGAACATGTAACATTTGAGATAAATTTTCAACTTATTGATGTTTAGTTTATAGTCATGGAAATTTAATACTTTGAGAAAGTTAATATTGATAAGGTGAGCAAAACAAAGCATAAACTTCAACCTAAACATGTAGATGAATCTCAAATGTGAAATTTCAAAATAAAAAATAAAGAGAGTGGCTAAACAGTCTTAAAAGAGTAGCTAAATCAGGTGTTAGTCGCAAAGTCTTCAGATATTAGTCACAATATAGTCGCAAAGGAAGTCTCAAAGTAGTAGAAAACGAGTGACAAAAGTCTTCAGTCGTAACATCGTGGCAAAATAGTCGCAATGTGTGACTATTTTAAGACTACCTTATTAAAGTCACAAAATAAAAATCTTGAATTCTACACATTATGAACAATATAAATCACTAAGGA
>NC_025687.1:26395037-26419928 GCF_000633955.1 Camelina sativa | reverse complement strand
CCGAGTATGTGTTTTCATAAACACTTCGCTAAGTGATACATGACGTCCCAACTCTTCCTCCTACAATGATAGTCAAACAGATTAAATTCACATAAGCAGTATTAGAAAATCAGAAGTTACGTAATTGGATGGAAACCGAAGACTTGCCATTTCTTGATGAACTTGCACAAATAATTTCTGACCGGCTAAGTGGTTGTGCACTCCAAGACCTCCACGAGTAGAGTTTCTGCACTGTGAAGCATTCTCACTCTTCTCAATAGCATCGGGGGTTTCCCAATATTCCCACATCTCAGCCCATAATGTATCACAAATCCATGATGGTTGCACACCCCTCCTCTTTGCTTGACTGACGATGCCTTTCATCCGCTTCTTGGCAATCTTCAAGAAACCTTCTTTAACAAGGTCAGTAATCCCAGAATCCCACCTAAACTTCCGCTACATCACACAAACAGTTACAGTTAGCAACAATTCTAACTCATACATAGAGTAAACAATAACATGTTGTGAAAGAGTCAACATTACCGCAAACATCCTGAAGTATCTCTCTTGAATGGGTATTGGAGTCACCTTCCAACTGTAGTAAGGCCCATCAAACTTCCTCCTAAAGATTGTTGCAATCGCTCGAGACAGCCTCCCTTTGTGTCTGTTAAACCTGTTATAAAAAACAAGAATAGCAACAACTGATATTTTTTTAGACTAAAACCGATATCACAACAACAACTTATATCACAACCAACAACTTATATCACAACAAACAACTTATATCACAAACTAAAACCGATATCACAACAACAACTTATATCACAACAAACAACTTATATCACAACAAACAACTTATATCACAAACTAAAACCGATATCACAACAACAACTTATATCACAACCAACAACTTATATCACAACAAACAACTTATATCACAAACTAAAACCGATATCACAACAACAACTTATATCACAACAAACAACTTATATCACAACAAACAACTTATATCACAAACTAAAACCGATATCACAACAACAACTTATATCACAACAAACAACTTATATCACCACAACAAACCTATATCACAACAACAACTTATATCAAACCTATATCAAACTAAAACCGATATCAAACTTATATCACACAACTTACATCAAACCGATATAACTAAGATCATTTATACCATTTATATCACAATATCAAATAAGAATCACAACAACAAACTTATATCACAACCTATATAAAACTTATATCACCACAACAAACCTATATCACAACTAAAACCGATATCAAACCTATACCAAAACAAACCATAAAGAGAATTTAACTAAGAGAATTTATACCATAAAGTCTCGATTCCTGGAATAGGTTGCTCAGACAGCAGTGGTAGATACTGGCGACCTGGAAGAGGAAGCAAACGATCCAAAATCTCATTGTAGTCAACATTTGGATTATGATTTTGTTGAGGTGGATTAGGATATGGGATTCCTCCTTCGTCGCCATCTTCCTCATTACGGTTTGGTGGCGGTACAACTTTTAGAGCAGGAACAAGTGGTGGAAGAGTAGGAGAACGTGGCTGTGTCCTCGGCGGTGACTGCGAAGGAAGGATTCGACGCGAATGGGTCCCGGAATGGTTCCCAGACTGTGTCCTCGGCGGAAACTGCGAAGGACGACTTTGATGCGAATTGGTCCCAGAATGTGTTGCCGATGGGTTGGACGAGTGAGAAGAAGTTCCGGGAGCACTGACACCTCTGGTGGTGTTTCTCCCATTGTATGTCCTTACACCCGACGCAGTCTTGCCTCCACGACCACGAGATCTACTACCGGTGAGAACCATTAGATCGACGAATGAGAAGAGAAAAATTTGAGAGAGAAATCGGAAAATCTCCCTTTGAGAGAGGATAGAGTGTTAAACCAAGATCGAGAGCGGCTAATAATAAACGAAGAGAAGTCGTTTGTGTTTACCTAGTTATTAACGAAAAGAGTAGCAAATTAGTCGCAAAGGAGTCACAAAGTAAATTAACCTAGTTATTAATCAAAAGAGTAGCATATTAGTCGCAAAGTAGTCGTAGATTAAATTAACCTAGTTATTAACGAAACAGGTATCTAATTGGTAGCAAAAGATTGACCATTTTACGACTACCATATATACGTCACAAAATAAAAAATCTTGAATTCTACACATTATGAACAAAACTGTTGATATAAATCACTAAATAGAACTCATATTAGTAGTATAAAGTACATGTAATAGTAAGATTTAGTAAAACAATGTTTACTTCACTTAGTTTTGAATTTTTCTTCATTGCAACACATTCTCATATAGTAGAACATGTAACATTTGAGATAAATTTTCAACTTATTGATGTTTAGTTTATAGTCATGGAAATTTAATACTTTGAGAAAGTTAATATTGATAAGGTGAGCAAAACAAAGCATAAACTTCAACCTAAACATGTAGATGAATCTCAAATGTGAAATTTCAAAATAAAAAATAAAGAGAGTGGCTAAACAGTCTTAAAAGAGTAGCTAAATCAGGTGTTAGTCGCAAAGTCTTCAGATATTAGTCACAATATAGTCGCAAAGGAAGTCTCAAAGTAGTAGAAAACGAGTGACAAAAGTCTTCAGTCGTAACATCGTGGCAAAATAGTCGCAATGTGTGACTATTTTAAGACTACCTTATTAAAGTCACAAAATAAAAATCTTGAATTCTACACATTATGAACAATATAAATCACTAAGGATAGCTCATAGTAGTAGTATGAAGTACTTGTAATAGTAAAATTTAGTAAAACAATGTTTACTTCACTTAGTTTTGAATTTTTCTTCATTGAAACACATTCTCATATAGAAGAACATGTAACACTTGAGATAAATTTTCAACTTATTGATGTTTAGTTTATAGTCATGGAAATTTAATACTTTGAGAAAGTTAATATTGATAAGGTGAGCAAAACAAAGCATAAACTTCAACCTAAACATGTAGATGAATCTCAAATGTGAAATTTCAAAATAAAAAATAAAGAGAGTGGCTAAACAGTCTTAAAAGAGTAGCTAAATCAGGTGTTAGTCGCAAAGTCTTCAGATATTAGTCACAATATAGTCGCAAAGGAAGTCTCAAAGTAGTAGAAAACGAGTGACAAAAGTCTTCAGTCGTAACATCGTGGCAAAATAGTCGCAATGTGTGACTATTTTAAGACTACCTTATTAAAGTCACAAAATAAAAATCTTGAATTCTACACATTATGAACAATATAAATCACTAAGGATAGCTCATAGTAGTAGTATGAAGTACTTGTAATAGTAAAATTTAGTAAAACAATGTTTACTTCACTTAGTTTTGAATTTTTCTTCATTGAAACACATTCTCATATAGAAGAACATGTAACACTTGAGATAAATTTTCAACTTATTGATGTTTAGTTTATAGTCATGGAAATTTAATACTTTGAGAAAGTTAATATTGATAAGGTGAGCAAAACAAAGCATAAACTTCAACCTAAACATGTAGATGAATCTCAAATGTGAAATTTCAAAATAAAAAATAAAGAGAGTGGCTAAACAGTCTTAAAAGAGTAGCTAAATCAGGTGTTAGTCGCAAAGTCTTCAGATATTAGTCACAATATAGTCGCAAAGGAAGTCTCAAAGTAGTAGCAAACGAGTGACAAAAGTCTTCAGTAGTAACATCGTGGCAAAATAGTCGCAATGTGTGACTATTTTAAGACTACCTTATTAAAGTCACAAAATAAAAATCTTGAATTCTACACATTATGAACAATATAAATCACTAAGGAGAACTCATAGTAGTAGTATGAAGTACTTGTAATAGTAAAATTTAGTTAAAAAATGTTTACATTACTTAGTTTTGATTTTTCTTCATTGGAACACATTCTTATAAAAGAACATGTAACACTAAGGATAAATTTTGAACTTATGGATGTTTAGTTTATAGTCATTGAAATTTAATACTTTGAGAAAGTTATTATTGATAAGATGAGCAAAACAAAACAGAAACTTCAACTTAAACATAAGGATGAATCTCAAATATGAAATTTCAAAATAAAAGATAAAGAGAGTGGCTAAATAGTCTTAAAAGAGTAGCTAAATCAGGTGTTAGTTGCAAAGTCTTCAGATATTTGTCACAATATAGTCGTAATTTGTGACTACTTTGTTACTTGTTAGGGGTAACAAATGTGGACGCAAATAAGTCCTCAATATGCGACGTTTTGCGACCATCCTTACCGACTATAGAGCTGGTCACAGAGTAGTCGAAAAATTGTGACCATTATGAGACGAATTTGTTTTCAACGCAAAATAGTCCTAATGTAGTCGCTTATGTGAGACCTTTTTATGACGTTTATGTTTCGTCGTTAATAAGCGACGTTTTTCTCTCCAATTGTTTTGTAGTCGCTTAGTCGTCGCAAATTAATCTCAAAACGTCGCTATATTTTGCAGGTTTTCTTGTAGTGAAAGGTAACGTAGGAATCTGACCAACATATCCTCTGTATTTTCTCTTTGACACAACTCTCTGTTTGGTTTCTAAAGGTAGTTGGAAAACCTCGTCAGAAGCATCGAAAACCGCCTTTCGAAGTTCGACAGGGACTTTATCGAACAAGGCCTCGAAGCATCCGTACTCTTCTAGAGCTTTCCGGAAATTTCCTCTCACTGAGTCCCATTCGAAAGTCCCTGGTTTTAGGTCTCGAAAATTGATGACCGGGAGCTGAACAGCAAGAGTAGTTTCCAAACTCACCATTTTCTCTGAACTTTGTTTTTAGATGTCTCTCTATGTATTCTTATATAAGCTTTCTAAGACCACTAGAGTTTGATTTTCTTAAAAAAAATATGAACATAATGCCAACATTTTTATTTATCTTTGTGATGTAGAAAATTCTTATCATACTCTTTTGTGTTGTAATATTCTTAACAAAGTCTTGGAAAGGTTTGAGTGGACGAAATAATTTTTAAAATATATATTTTTAATTAATATTGTCTGAATCACATTATAGATTCTATGGTACTATCTGATAAGTGACAACACTCTTTTATTTTTGTAAAATAGAAAACCCGTAAACTTCACACTCCTATTGTTTTAGCACTACAAGAAAACAGCATAAAACCGACAGGCATATCCGTCAGTTTTCCGTCGGAAACGACGATTACCGACGAATTACAGAGGTAAATGTTCGTCGGTTCTAGAGCATCGGAAAAAATAATCCGTCGGAAATCTGTTGGAAATTACTGACTGATTTCCGACAAGACAAATACCGACGGATAACCGACAAACATGTCGGTAAACCGTCGGTAAATACCGACGGATTTCCGATGGATATCTTATCGACGGATTTCCAACGGATTATGTACTGACGGGTTTCCGACAGCATTATACAGATGGGTTTCCGACAGCATTATACAGACAGGTTTCCGACGGAATATTTACCGACGGGTTTCCGACAGCACGAATACCGACGGATTTTCCGACGGTATTACCGACGGAACTACCGACGGTTTCACGATTGATTTTCAAAACTCCGTCATTTCCGACAGAATACCGATGGAATGTTTCGAAAAAATCCGTCGTTTCCGACAGATTACCGACCGATTTCTTCGAAAAAGTCCGTCATTTCCGACTGATTACCGACTGATGTACAAATTTTAATACTAAATTTTTGTTAAAATAGAAATGCTTATATAATAATAATTAAAAATTTTAGGGAAATATTATTTCGTACAAACATGGAAAATGTTCTAAAAACCGAAAACATAAATATGTTACAAAACAAAGCTAGAATTCAGAAATCTAAAAGGCAGAATGTCTTCCCATAAGGATCTAAGCGGGGGATAAGTTCTCGTCCAGGTTGAGAAACAAAATCTTCAATGGTCATCTCCATGGGAGCATGTTGTGAAGCTTGTGAATCTGGAACGGGGCTATGACGTGAATGGGAACCAGTAGCTTCTCCAGCAGTGTGGTTCCCACATGTGTTTGCAACATAGAACCATAGTTTCTTTGGAAAAAAAAACAAATTTAGATCCTATATGAATATAGGGAAAAAAAAAACAACAGAGGCACAAAAAGATAGTAAATTTTAAGTTGAAAAACGATTGGAGTTTGATAATTAAGAAATATAAATCCAGAGTTTTAGTTTAATTAAAGAACATAAATGATTTTTTTACCAAAAACACAAAAATTAGTTTTTTCCAAAAATAACAGTATTAGTTTTTTTCCAAAATCATTTTTAGTTTTTTTCTTCAAAAACTAAATTAACACATAATTTATAACATTAACACATATTTTACAATAATAACAAATAACTAAACTTTCAACCAAAAAAAAAAATTCTAAAAAAAAAACAAGATAAAACAATTAAACAAAAACCAAATCATCAAAAAAAAAACGAAATCTAACACCCTAACAAAAACAAAAACGAAATCCAATTCATCATTCATCAAATCACAGTCTAACAAATCACACTCTAACAAATCTAACACTCTAAATCTTCAAATTAATCTAAAGCCAAATCTTCATAAAATCTAATAAATATACCATAATCGTAAAAAACTAACAAAAATTAAGGAAATATGACAAAAAATGAGAGAACTTACGCCATTTTTTAAAGAGAGACGCCGGAGTAGATCCGCCGGAGTAGAGACAGCCGCCGAAGTAGAGAAATCCGCCGAAGTAGAGAAATCCGCTGGAGGGAAGAAAGCCGCCGGATGAGGGAAGAAAGCCGCCGGAATAGCAGCTGGTTTGGACGCCGGAAGTCGCCGGATTGGAAGCCGATTCGTCGCCGGAATTTTGGTTGCGAGAGCGAGAGAGAGGATTTGAGAAGTTGGCGTTATGTCGACGAGTGCGAGAAAGAAGATGAAATGACTTAGGTTTTATCGATGTTACCGACGGAAATACCGACGGAACATCCGTCAGAATTCAATAAAAAATTTAATTCCCCGCGATACCGAAAATTTAATTGTATTTCGTTTCCGGGGTGAAATTTCGCAATCCGTCGGTAATCCGTCAGAAAAAACCGATGGATTACCGACATAATACTTTTCCGACGGTGTTCCGACTATTTACCGACGCATTAGATATTAAAACCCTTAATCTTATTATTTTTCTTGACAAATATGCTTAAATTATGTAGTTTATATTTTTTTCTTGACAAATATGAGTAAATTATGAAAAAAAAAAATTGATAATATAAAAACATTTACCCATAAGATATAATATCATTCTATTAGTACTTTAGGCAAACAACATATTCATTTTTTTAAAACACAAATTTTTAATATTTCAGTTTAAAAGAAGATTATATAGTCATTGAAACTTCATACTTTATACATCTTTTACTAAATATGTGCGTTATAGAACAAAAATTAGAGGTTTACAAAACTCCATCGGAAATCTGTCAGTATCCGTCGGTAAAAACCGACGGATTACCGACAGCACAAAGGAAAACTGACCAAAATTTTACTAACCTGACGAAAGTTAGATATCCGTCGGTGACCCGTCGGTAATTTCTGACGGATTACCGACGGATTTGTTTTACCGACCGAATTACCGACGGAATTTACCATTTATTTTTAATTAATTTTTTAATTATTAAGTTAATTACATTTATTTATTTTACTAAAAATTTTGAAAGCAAATATTTCTTTATTACAAATATTTATTACTAAAAATTTTGAAAGCAAAAATTTTGAAAGCAAATATTTATTTGTTACAAATATTGAAAGCAAATATTTATTTTTATTACGCATGTACTTCAAAGTTACAATTGTTAATAATTAAAAAAATCTATTCTGAATCAGAAGAGTAATCGGTAGAAGCTGAGTCTGAATCATCTTCGTCAAATTCTCCAATTTCATCTTCTGATTCAGAGTCGACTCTGTCATCTAAACTATCAACATTTTGACCCATCGATTGCATATTTCCCCTATATGCATCATTCACCATCTCAAGAGAACCCACACCACAATCTACTTCTGTTCTAGGTTCCTCTACTCTATCAACAATATATGGTTCGCTAGTACTATTGTATTCTGGTCTTTCACCATGGAGAAACCAAATCTTGTAACCCGGCATAAAACCATTGGAATAAAGATGACCCCATACTAAATCAATCCTAATATTGTGAGAATTCTGACAAATCGAACATGGACATTTCAACTTACGGGTTTTTAGAGCGATCGGTTGTTGACAAGCCAATTCCATAAATTCACCAACACCACGAGCATACTCATCATTCAATAAATTTGATTCTGGATCGAGCATCGGTCCGTCCATCCACGATCGAAAATAAGAAGAAGAAGACATTTTAGGTACGTTTTTTCTGAAAAAATGAGTGAGAATATGAGACAAAGCGATTTGTTTATATAGAATGGTTTCCGTCGGTAATCCGTTAGTAATCCGTCGGTAAATTTTGAAACTGCAACGGTCATAAAACGGCTATAAGAACGGATACTTTGGGTCGTCGGAAATCCGTCGGTAATTCGAAAAATGTAAAACGGACATATTTTCCGACAGATTTCCGACGGATATTACTGACGGACTATATCCGTCGGAAAAGTGACGGTTTCCCGACGGATAAAATCTGTCGGTAACTTACCAACGAAAAACCGACGAAATCATTCGGCGTCAGATAACTGTCGGAAATCCGTCGGTAATTTCCGACAGACAAATTTCCGTCAGTACCTCCGTCGGAAATTACCCTGTTTTCTTGTAGTGTAGGGCTTGTTTTAGATATGTAGTATACGACTTCAAATCGGTTTCATTGGATCAAACCGTTGGAAAATAATTTGAACTTTTTATCTTATCTCACTGAAAATAAAGTAGAGATCCAATCAAATAACATTCACGCCAATTCTAAAACATTATCACTTAATTTGATCAATGATCAATATGATAACATCAAGTTATTTCTAAAAACATTATCTTTTTGATCATCAATCTTCTGTACCACAATATGCTTTGAGAGTGGAATTTGCTTCACGGCCTTCTTTGGTTGCAAAGAAGTTTATGAGAGCGATGTTATTGAATGGCTTATACATAAGAGGATGTTCGTCATCCACAAGCTCCTCAGGAATAGAAACCGAGCCCGTAAGGAACGAGAAAAGACCTATAGTGTACCTCACCTTGTCACCTACCATTGTCACTCTATGTTCACAAGAACGTATCCTGTCATTGCTCCAACCCTAACCATATATATCCATGGAAAATTACATACAAAATAGACGCATACGAAACCAAACAGCCATAATCGATTGTTTAACCACATGCAGTTTTCTAAGTTTATATATACGTTTGTATAGCAAAATGTTTTTAAAATATATATAGAAAAGGATCGTGAAATCTATATTATTATTTTAGTCGACTGATCAATTGAGTTATTTACGTTTAACATATATATATTTATTAATACCAAATGTAATGAAAATGCAAAAAATATATTTCATTGGAGTTACGTACCATAGAGATGTCACCGGCCATGACGACGTATGACTGGAGTGGGAGTTGAAGGGAAATCCATTCACCGTCTTTTGACTTTACCTCTAAACCATTTACATCGTTTTGGTGAAGTATCGTTAAGAAAGTCTTGTCTGTGTGCTGAGGAAAAGCTGGCATTGAGACAGACTCTGGTGGAGCCAAATACATGAGAAATTTGAGTAGGTAAGTCTTTGATTCGAAGTGAGATTCGTAGTATTTCTCAACATCGTAGTTCTCGAATAACATCCTCACCACTAGCCGGTCCAATTCCGCAACTGCGTTTGAAAAACTGTGTATGGTTTTGCTGCAAAGCGTAAAATTAAACAAATAAAAACTATAGAGTCAGTGTTTCAAAGTACACCAATCTATCGAAAACTTTAAGCTAGTTTTCTCTGTCCAAATGAAAAGTATCAAATTGAAATAAAAGTGACCAACTCAAAACTAATTGGTAGCCAGTTCATTGGTACATGTCTCTTATATAGTATTACTTTAGCTAGGTTTCTATCGTATTGCAAACATGAAATTTGTAACATAAACTGGTCATAGTGCTTTTTGGTTTTACGAAGTAGTAAAAGTTATTGGCTTCATTTGACATTAAAACTAGATATAATCGAGTTAAGACATACCAAAACTGATCATTTCCTTGAGGCCACATGAGATTAGTGAATTTCTTAGCATCTTCTTTGTTGGTAACATAATCAATTCCAAGACCCTCGTGAAGAGGGATTATAGGCATTTGACCAACGTAGCCGTGGTACGGCTTCTCATTTACATTCTTCATCTTCGTCTCCGTCGGGAGATCGAACAGATCCTTAGCAGCGGCAAAGACTGAATCGTCTAGTTGCTGCGTTATTCCATCGTAAACCGCCACGAAACAGCCGTATTCCTCTAAGGCCTCACAAGCATCTCTCGAAATGGAACGCCACGCAGACGTTCTTGGTTTTAAGTCTTGCTCTCTCGTGAAATCAAGAATCGGAACCTTAGTAGTGTTCAGGATTGATTCCATATTTGGATACATTATTTCTAATTTGACCTTTCTTGTATTTGTCAGAAGCACTTGTTCTTAATAGAGAATTTGTTACGTATATTAATGAGTTTATATAATTTTTTGTTTGACATCAGTAATGAGAATGAGCAACAAAAAAATCTCTATATATGAATAGAATGGTAGTTTTCTTTGTTAAGCAAGAATTCATTTTATTAATACCTAAATATGTTTTAGAATCAAAACCGTATTAAATAGTCGATCCATACTTAAATTATTAGTATGATAGCTTTTTCTTTTTAAGAACCATGTATTGGAAAACCTCAAATCTAAACGGTTATCCCGACTCGATAACATAGTTTATAGTGTGGTCCATGGATTCGGTGACTTATAATATCACTACTACATAGTGTAGTCCATAGAACTGGTGACGTACTAGTAAGTAATATTAGTAAACAAACATTTTGTTTTCATTCTAAAATGAATAATTGAAACCTAAGAAGCAAGATGCCTTCAAGATTTGTCTTCTTATGAACACCTAAAATCTTATGTATAAGCCATTTGACCATCCACAATACTCATGTACTTTTAAATTAGAAATACATGAATCGATATAAAGATCGGTGCAATAACTATTACCCAATTAATTGGGGCAGTGATTATATCTAAAAGATATAGAATTTACCAAATTATGTGAGATTTGAGATGTGAAAGTTAGTGAAATCGATGTGTGTCTTACTATTTTAATATATGACTTCATCAATCATCTCAGAATAGCGACCTTAGTTTTGAATTAATTATCTCGGATAATATTTATTTTCATAATTGAATTTTAATAATATAATAAATAATAAGTTGGTTTTCTTGTGTTTGTTGGACAGTGGAAAGACTATTGAGTGAACTAAAAACTATAAAACAATAATTGAGGGAAACATTGTAAAAGATTTGTACATGTTTTGAAAAAATTAGGCTGTAAAATTAGGTCCGATTCGAGATCATTGACTTCATCAGCTTGGCTGGGCTTCTGTAGCCGGTGATGCTGCTAGTGCTATGATGACGGAGAGAAAGTGCACTGATGACTATAATGCAATTTCAAGCTGGTTTTTTTTATCGTGCGTGTTATGCTTTTAATGCTTTGAAGGCTCCCAAGTTTATTGAATGGAAAAGAGTTGCATTTGAGCATATTGGTGAACAAGTCAATGACCTTTGGTGTTGCGAGAGTTTTCCCGCTGAAGATTTACCTATATGGAGAATAGGGGTAAAATCTGTAATTTCAATATCTTCCCTCAATGAGACGTTGAAATTAGAAGTCATAAAATTGATTACATATTTGCATACTTTATTTCTAATTTGACTTTCTGGTATTTGTTAGAAGCACTTGTTATTCATAGAGAATTTATTACATATACTCCCTCCAATTTATATTATTTGTTGTTCTTTGCAATTTCACACATATTAATAAAATTATCAAATTTTATGTTTTATTCTTGATTAAAATACTATTTCATTTGATATAAATAATTAATAAGCTAACAATTAAGAATAAAATTAGAAATTTGATTCATAAAGTTGCATCGTAAATACAAAACAACAAGTAATATGAAATACAAATTTAACTCTAGAATGACAACTAAAAAACCGGAGAGAGTATTAATAAATTTATATATTTATATCTTTTTACATCAATAGTGAGTTTTTATATTATTGTAAATTTATATGGGCGTTCAAATATGAAATGAGCAACAACAACAAAAAAAGCTCTATATAACGATATTAATATGAATCGAATGGTAATTTTCTTTCTTTGTTAAGCAAGAATTCATTTTATTAATGCATAAATATGTTTTAGAACCAAAACCCTATTAAATCATCGATTCATACGCACTATCCACCTAACCACAACCACAACCAACAGCGGAAATAACCAATATCAATATCCAATAATAAGCCAATATTAGAACATAAACAATAACCAATATTCAACCAACAAGAGACATAAAACCAGCAACCTAGCAATGATTCTAATGATCCAACTCTAGCAACCTAGCACTGTCAGACAACAACCAATCAAGTCCCTAGAATATCCTCCTCTTCATTGCCTTGATTCCACGATCACACTTTGTCTTTACCTGCACCACAAACACAAATTGCAATGCATGAGTATTTTATAAACACTCAGTAAGGCAATCTTTCCATCTACTGGGCTATACACACAAGCAATAGAGACATCTCTAACCATCAACCAACAATCAACAATCAACAATAACAAACCAGGACTCTGCATCGACCGACACCAAGCATGCATCGACTGACACCAGTTGGGGGTTTCGTCGACCGACGCATGATATGCATCGACCGATGCAAGGGTCACTTACATCGACCGATACTCCCATTGCATCGAAGGACACATGCTCGACATAGCATGAAAACCCTAAGGTTTCACGCGCTGTCCTCTCACTTGCATCGACCGACGCACAAAGTGCATCGACTGATGCATATGCCAAGCATCGTTTTCCCCAAAGCTTCTCGCCGGATCTTTGTTCCTACAACCACAAAAAAAAACTCGATCCCAAGCCACAAGAAAGCTTCCCAATGTCCCAAATAACGTTCTAACAAGCATAACAACACACAACAAGCAGATCAGAGAAATCTCCAACTTAGATAAGCCATGGTCATGCACTTACCTTTGCCAAGAATTTTCTGAACCTTAAACAAGCAAGAACACGCTGCTAGGAAGCTCCTACAACGACCTCAGCTACGGATCTCTACAAGAAACGCCTAAAATCTGAAATCACCAAGAACACTCAAGAACACTTAGGGAACCTTTTCTCTCTTTTCTTTCCTCTAAAAAGCGGCTAAACACGACTAATGAGATACAAACTCGACTTAAGGGTTTTCCTTAACCCAAAACGCATCAGCTGCTTGAGACCCATGTTGAGACCCATGTAATCAATACACAAGCGAAAACTCTCATCCTTTTTCTTAACGAATAACATCGGCGTTCCCCATGGTGATACACTAGGACGGATGAATCCCTTGTTCAACAAATCTTCTAGCTGCTTCTTCAGCTCTGCCATCTCTGCTGGAGCCATCCTGTAAGGAGCCTTGGATAATGGTGTCGTCCTTGGTTCCAGTTCAATCATAAAAGGATCAGACCGAGAAGGTAGTAATCCCTGCAATGACTGGAACACATCCTCAAACTCCTCCACAACCTGAATACCGCTAACCGTAGACTTCCCCACTGACTCTGGCATAGATATAGTAACCAAATAAGCCTCATGGCCCTTCTCGATCATCTTCCCAGCCTGAATGGCCGAGATCACGAGACTCCCCGAAGTCGGGCTAATCACCTGAAAAACCAACTTCTCTCCTGAGCGCTCAAACTCCACTCTACCCCGATAACAATCCAGATGAACCATATCCCGATGCAACCAGTCCATCCCCAAGAAAATGTCATACAACTCTAGTGGGCTGATAAGAAAATCCGCAGGCCAAGACTCTCCCACGATCTAAATATCGATACCCCTCACTCGACCAATCACTCTCAGAAACTTGCCTCCAGCAACTATGACAACTCCTGCACTTTCTCTGGGATCTCCCATGATAACCGCACTCTCTGCACACTCCGGGGTAATGAAGCTATGAGTAGCTCCAAATTCTAACATAACATGTGACTTAAACCCGCCCACCAACAAGGTCCCTACACAAACATCATGTGATGAGAACCTAACACTTTATCACAGGACAACATAAAATCTGAACTTACTAAGAATTCACAAAGACAGAGTACCAGAAATTATACATTTGATCGCCCCGGCACTGGTTCCACCAGTCTCTGCAATTGTGTAAACCCTTGGCGCCTGCTCAATCCGTGCCACCTACTGCCCTCCCGGCTGCACTTGCTGCAATGTTGCCACTGCTATCGGCTGCAACTTCGGACACAAGGGCCTGATGTGCCCTGGCTCCCTACAATGATAGCATACACGAGCTGCTGCCAACGGAGCACTCCTCTTAGAAAAGCTAGCAATCTTGTGATCCTTGCCCCGACACCCGAAGAAACTCGGACCACCCGGCCTCTGCATAGCCTCCTATCTCCTCTTGGTTCCCTACGCACGATCCTTGTTGCAGTCTCAACAAGCTCTACACGCGTAGCATAACTCTGCCCTCTACAGTAAACCCTCAAATCATCACGTAGGGCCCTCAAAAACCTCCTGATCTGAGCCTCCTCATACTCCATATCCCGACCCCCACACCTCATAAGTCGACTGAACTCCAAGTCAAGCTCTCGCACTGACCAAGTCCCCTGAGCTAGCTGAAGGAACTGCACCTCCAACCTATCTAGTGCTTCTCTAGGAAAATACTTGCGGTTGAACTCCAAGACATGACATCTCCCTCTGCACTCTCCTAGCAGCCACAGCACTCCATCACAACTGAGCATCACCAGTCAAATTGTGGACCCCAATGTCCACCAAAACTCCTCAGGACATCTCAGAGGATCAGTACCTCCCAAAAACCGCTCGGTACCAATACGGCTCATCTCTCTCAGCATGCTGACATAACGAGAATGAACCCCTACATCCGCAGCCACTGGCTGCTGCACCCCTGCCACCATTGGCGGCACTCCCGGTGCCTGAGCCGGTACCACACCCGGTAACCGCGCTAACAATTGTGTCAGCAAACCCGCAAGGTTGACACCCGGTACTACCACACCTGGGGCCCTAACATCACCGGCTACTGCAGCATCAACACCGCCCCCTCTGGCCACACTCATGGAATCTCCCTGGACACCCTGCGACTCGCCAACACCCTCTGATGTCACACTCTGACCGCAGTCTCACTAACCACTGGAGCCCTGCCCCTAGCATGACCACGTCCGCGTCCATGACCACGTCCGCGTCCATGATCACGACCAGCAACAGCACCCTCTCTAGTCATCTGCACTACCATTGATTTGGTCGAGTTTTTACCCGATACACTTAACCGCAAGGCAATATATGCGGGGTCGAATCGACAAGGACCAATGGTACACTAAATATTTGCGAGACTTGTAAATAGCTAAAGCGAACGAAAGTTTGTTTGTTTGGATTCAGAAATTGTAAATAAAAAATGTAATAAATAAAACGATTTAACTTATGGGATTAAAAAATTGGGCTATAGGGTATTTTAGAGATCAGTGACCAATGGGGAAATGAAACAAGGAATTCAATAGTTAAGAACCATTCTTGAACATGAACACAAGATTTGACTAACCCTCTTTCAAGGTATTAATCACTAAAGTTGACTACTCAATTACTAAAATTTCATTTGTAATCTCCTAATCAAATTTGCATTATCAAACAAGTTCACTAAGTTCACAATATCCCCTAACATCAACTTTCGCAGGTTAGAGAATATTGCTCAATTCATATTGGTTCAGGCATTCTATCGAACACTTGTGATGCGTAGGAAGACCTAGAATCTAGAACAAGGTGATCAGTCCTATTCTAGCATTAAGAGCATATGAATCAAAGAACCACAAAGAAAATAGAATTCCCAAACAACAATTAAACCATTAAATCATTCGATCCCCTACTTAGAACCCTAAAACCCAATTAGGTGACTACTCACACATATTGAAAGCAACAACACAAATAGATGAAGAAGACATAATTAAATTGATGAAATAAAATGAGGAAAGAGTTTAGAAATCTTCTCCAAATTGTTAAAGAGGATGAATCTCTAATCTCCAGAAATGGCTTACAAAAGTCTCCAGTTGCAGAAAAACTCAGAAAAATAGAATATGCATCCCCCTGCTAATTAGGTTTTGGGGGTATTTATACCCTTATTAAAATAAAAAAATGAGAATAGAAAAGTTTAGAAAAAGGAAATAAGTGTCTGGATTGTAGTCAAAACAGACTTTATCAGACTTCAATAGACTTGAGAATAAATTTCACCAGACTTCACCATACCTGACTAGACTTGGCTTCAAACTTCACCAGACTTCACCAGACTTGACTTCAAACTTCACCAGATTTGACTTCAAACTTCACCAGACTTCACCAGACCTCTCCAGACTTCAACAAACTTGTCTACAGACTTTACTAGACTTTCCCAGACTTGTCTATAGACTTCACCAGACTTCATGCTTCAGTTCAACTTGAAGATATCCAAAAGTCACTTCCTGCTTCTTTATTCCAATTAAGCTCGAATCCAACCAAAAGTCTCCAAATCTAGCACATTGTCTCCACACCTAATCACAACTCAAGAAAAGACCAAAAAGACACAAAAGACGGACAAAGATGCGACAAATGACTCAAAACGAATAGTAAATGAAGGACAAAAGACACCAAAAATACAATACATCAACCATGAACAGAAGGCTAATCACGCAAATAACATTCCACAAAAAAAATCATAGACTCACCGTGGAATCACATTGTAGGCTCGAAGAGGATGTTCTAGGACTCCATGCCACACACACAATTGACTAACTCACATAATCAATCAAGACATGCAATCCCAAACATCACAACAAAAACCTAGTGAACCCAAACCTAGAACAGTAAGGGCTCTAATACCAAACTGAAACGACATGACCCGTTTTTTTATAATAATAAATAATAAATAATAAATATTAATAAACTACAGCTAGTGGTCTCATACCCACTAGCCACATAACCAAAACCACAACCAACAGCGGAAATAACCAATACCAATATCCAATAATAAGCCAATATTAGAACATAAACAATAACCAATATTCAACTAATAGGAGACATAAAACCAGCAACCTAGCAATGTTTCTAATGACCTAACTCTAGCAACCTAGCACTGCAAGACAACAACCAATCGAGTCCCTAGAACATCCTCCTCTTCATTGCCTTGATTCCACGATCACACTTTGCCTTTACCTGCACCACAAACACAAATTGCAATGCATGAGTATTTTATAAACACTCAGTAAGGCAATCCTCCCATCTATTGGGCTATACACACAAGAAATAGAGACATCTCCAACTATCAACCAACAATCAACAATCAACAATAACAAACCAGGACTCTGCATCGACCGACACCAAGCATGCATCGACCGACACCAGTTGGAGGTTGCGTCGAACGACGCATGATATGCATCGACCGATGCAAGGGTCACTTGCATCGACCGATACTCCCATTGCATCGACGGACACATGCTCGACATAGCACGAAAACCCTAAGGTTTCACGCGCTGTCCTCTCACTTGCATCGACCGACGCACAAAGTGCATCGACCGATGCATATGCCAAGCATCGTTTTCCCCGAAGCTTCTCGCCGGATCTTCGTTCCTACAACCACAAAAAAAAAACTCGATCCCAAGCCACAAGAAAGCTTCCCAATGTCCCAAATAACGTTCTAACAAACCTAACAACACACAACAAGCAGATCAGAGAAATCTCTAGCTTAGATAAGCCATGGTCATGCACTTACCTTTGCCAAGAAGATTCTGAACATTAAACAAGCAAGAACACGCTCATAGGAAGCTCCTACAACGACCTCAGCTACGGATCTCCACAGGAAACGCCTCCAATCACCAGAAATCACCAAGAACACTCAAGAACACTTAGGGAACCTTTTCTCTCTTTTCTTTCCTCTCAAAAACGGCTAAACACGACTAATGAGACACAAACTCGAGTTAAGGGTTTTCCTTTACCCAAAACGCAGCGTTTAACTTAAACTCGCACGCACAAAGTCGACCTTGCATCGACCGATGCAATCTCTAAACCGAAATTTCGGTTCGCGGATGTTACATATATTAATTTAATCCTTTATATATTAATAGAGAAACATTCTTGAAAATATGTTGAGATGTTGTCACCAAATATCTCAAAACACATTTTAGCAAATAATCCTCATTAGTTAATAACTAATTACATCCATGTCATTATAAGTTTTATTCAAAATTCTTATAATAAATTAAAATTGTTTTTTATTTTCCAAATTTTAACAAAGTGCACCTCTTTTTTTAACATCTACGTTTATAATTATTTCAAAATTCATATTATAAAATCTAATATCTAATTAAATTATTAAAAATATTAGTACTCATATATTTACATTTACATACCAAAAATATATTCATTAAAATATCAAAAATTGTAGCCATTTTATTTGAATGTATATTTTATTTCTTTAAAAAATAACAAATTGATTTATTTTTTAAAAATTAATATTTTTCTGTTATATTAAAATAAAGTCCATACAAATATACATTAAGTAATTGTTGATTATTAGTAAATACCAACTATTAATTAAATAATATTAAATACTTATAAATCCCCTTTCTGATTATTCATTCGTAATTTATATTGTCTTTTTTCTAACACGTAGAAATTTAAATTTAAGAATATTGCTTTTTCCTTATACGTATAAGTATTTAGGAATCCATTGAAACCACACAAATGATATAAACATTTGAATTAGATAAATTATAAGTATTAAACCATCTATGTTGACTACGGATCCCAGATTTCAGATAATAATTTTATTCATATAAATTTTGTTTTAATGGATTTATTCTGCACATAGTGGTTTATAATATGGTCCATGGATTGGAAAAAAAATCGCAACTGTAATCCCGACTCGATAACATAGTTTATAATGTGGTCCATGGATTAGGTGACTTGTAATATCACTACTACATAGTGTGGTCTATAGAACCGGTGACTTTAGGAAAATTACTAAAAAACATTTTGTTTTCATTCTAAAACGAATAATTGAAACCTAAGAAGCAAGATGCCTTCAAGATTTGTCTTGTAAGGAACACCTCAATCCATTTTCATTTCAAAGAATATTTCCATCCACAATCTATATATACATTTTTTAAGTACATTTTGTATTTTACCCTTAAATTTAACTTATTTAAAATTTTATTTAAATACTACAAAATATCTCTACCAACTCTCTAGATTTCTGATCGAGAATATATGATAAAAAGATCTTTAATATTCTGACTTGCTCACCAAGATTTATTCTCCTAACCATAATTACCTCTATAAATAAATTGTAAATAGAACAACTATTGTATTCATCTTAGCAATATAGAGTTCACCTTCTATTATCATTAAAACGTTTTTCAATAAAACTATGATTCACTCGGACATCAGTTTTCTTTTTCCAGATTTGATTATTTTTATTTCTTTCATATATGTGTGAAGCTTTAATAGTTTTTAAAATGGTATTGTTTATAATATATATATATATATATATAAACAATATGATGAATACAAAAGCAGAGAAACATTAGGGGTGTGAATGGTTGCAGCGGTCAAGGCGGACAAATTCATCTGCGGATTAAACCGCTTTTTATTTACCATTCGTTAACTTTAGTCCGCAGTGGTGCGGTCCAAAAGAAATAGAGACAAAACCGAAGCGGACTAACTACAGACCGCTTTTGCTTACAAATACAGTTGGACCGCAGTGGTTTGTTATCCACACTAAAATAGGGTGGTCTGGTCCGCAGTTGGATTTGTCCGCCCCAACTGCGGTTATCATTTAGACCCTAGGTTTTCCGGTTGTTTTTGTTATGCTTATGTTTCTTTTTCTAATTCTCATTGATTATACTCGTTTTTTTCTTTTTTTTGTAATAGTTATAATTCTTAATTTTAAATAATCGTAGATTTGAATTGGTTTTTGATTCCTTTATAACTATAGTAAGTAACATTTCTATATTAGAACTTTATATAATACTTCAAAAATATTTTAAAACCTCCTAGGACAATTTATGTTTAATTCATTTTTAGTCAAAGTGTTTAATTATACGATATAGCACATATAATATTTTATTATATTTTTAAAATATATACTATGGGTCCCATAGTATAGGACGGGGTTATATAGCGGGACGGTTTTGGAACAATATTAGCATAAATTTAAATTTTTTTACATCTAATAAATTTATTTGCAAAACTAAAACAGTAAAACTTTAATTATAAATGTTAAACACATATTTCAACCAAAACATAATATAAAACTATTCTAAAGTAGAAAAAGATATTTATCCAAAATTAAAACTGTATAAATTTTATAGGACATATGAAATATTACCAAAAATAACAAACAAATACAACATAAATTTTTATTTAATTTTTGATTATAAAAACATAGTCTCGCAGTGTACCACGGGTTAAAACCTAGTAGTCTAACATTATATAAACAATAAGAAATGATCCACCAAAAAGCCCACCAATATCTTGAAAAAAAATGTTCTAACAAACATGTCTTGTAAAATTCCCACCTTAGAATTTCTCAAGAGAAGATTTGAAATCAGGCACGAAATATTGGGAATCAACAAGTAAGAACATCACGCAAGCACTTGAAGAATATGGATGTTTCATCATAGATCTTCAAAACAAGACTTCGTTAGATCTTCTTGATCAAGTCTTTGGTTCTTTGGTCGACTTGTTTGATCTTCCGACCCATACCAAAATGGTGAACAAATACGATAAGCCCTTAAGAGGCTACGTTGGTCAGATTCCAGCTCTGCCTCTTCATGAAAGTCTTGGCATTGATAATGCCACTTCGTTAGAAGCAACCAGAAGCTTCACAGGTTTGATGTGGCCGCAAGGAAATGAACATTTTAGGTATGTACTAATTAAAGGATCCGATTCATTTTAAAATCCTCACCTATTGTTTTCTGATATTTAAACGTTCAACTTTGCTTGGTTTGTGTTAGTGAATGTTTGCACAAGTATGCGGAGTTTGCAGCCAAGCTTGATCAAATGGTGATTCAGATAGTTTTCGAGAGCTATAACGTCGAGAAGTACTGCAATCCATACATCGAATAAACCACTTACCTTCTCCGCATGCTGAAGAATTGTGCACCTAACACTGAAACCCCTACTTTAGGATTTGTTACACATACTGACAAGAGTTTTACAACAATACTTCAACAGGACCAAGTCAATGGGCTTGAAATGGAAACTAGAGAAGGAGAGCGAATCAATATCAATCTATTCGCAGGCGATGCACTTCAGGTAAAGTTCGGTTATAAAAATTACAATCGACTAATTCAGACAAATATAACTTGAACTAATTAATTAAGTGTCTATATATATACCTTTAGGCATGGAGCAACGATAGGATTTGGTCTCCACGACACCAAGTTCGAGTGAGTGGTGAAACAGACAGATACTCTCTTGCGATGTTTGCGTTCAACAATGGAACACTTCAAGTACCAGAAGAGCTTATTGATCATCAACATCCTCTCATGTATAAGCCATTTGATCATCTCGGTCTTCTTCGATTCTACCGTACCGACACAGGTTACAAATCAGAGTGTCCCATCAAAGCCTATTGTGGTATTTGATTCGCTTCTATTATGTAATGTATCCACTATCCACTATCTAAAGCTTCATATTGTGAAAATGTAATAATCTTAAAGCGACAAAAATAAGTGTAATCTTACTCTGGAAAACATATATACAAACTTGGACATTAAGTCACAACAAGGACACGATCAATTGCTTGGTGTGTAATCATACATCAACTAATACACAAAAACAAGAAGGAAAAAATCATTCATCATCACTGTGATTTCCATTGACACGGACTCCAGAAACCATTTCGGATTCAGACATTACTCTCTCATACTTAACAGAACGAGAAGGGAGAATCCTAAACCGTCCAAAGCTTAAAGCTTGGGAAAGCTTATCATAGTCCCATCTCTGCTGAACAAACACAATGACAGCAAGTAGTATCGCGGTAACAGGTATCGCGACATCCCCAAACTTAGAGAAGAATTCGAAATTCGGATTAACAAACTCGTGTTCTTCTCCCATGAAGTAAGGATCAGGAACAGAACCAATGATGTAGTCATAGACGTGAGGGAAAAGCCTGACAAGAGTGATCCCAAAGTAGTATAGCTTCCTTAGTGGCTGCTGTGAATCAATCTGCCACATAACATTAGCAATAACCTGAGGGAGCAGGAAGAAATCTTGAACCAAACCAATGTACTCCTCTGTTTCGGTTTGCCACCAATTTGAAGCAGCAGGTGCGTAACTTCCAACAACTAATCTATCTGTTCTTGCGGGATGTAGAATCAAAGCGAGTATGTATCCTAGTGCGTGTAAGATCAAGGCAATGAGAAGTACACGACGATCACTTGGAACTTTATGAGGTTCTTGAGGTGTTCGAGTGAGCAGTCTTGCACGAGACCTCCACACTTTCTGACAAAGCCTTAGCGTTAGTAGGAAGCAAACCATCACAAGTAGCTTCACAGTGTAATCAATCACATTGAACCATTGACTTCTCTGTAACTCAAATGAAGGTGTTTCATATGTTGTTGCTGAAGCTTGTTTTCTTTTAAAGAGAGCCTCAGCTCCAGTGATCAACGGCAAGCTATACCCTAGAGCTTGAACTCCTAGCATTACAAGCGAAACAAAAGGAAGCGAGTCTGTATTGCTACCGACGTAAAAAAGCTGGCTAGTGATGCAACCGATAGAAAATGTAAGGGTGAGAACCCGTAAGATCCCTTCAACGCCTGCACGAGAAAGAATGTCTTCACGTTGTCTTCGGTAAAAGATAGGAGTTGTTTTGAGCTTCACCGGTTTAAAATAGAGAGGATCATCTTCTGGTCTTTTGCTTGATATAGAAACCTTAGCAGTTGGATCAGCCAACCAACGTGATTTGATGGGTGGATAAGAAACCACCACGTCGATCAAACAATCCAGCCCAGCTTCAAGATCAGCACTGTCGAACAAGATTTTCCAAGAAGCTCTCACATCTCTGCATCCCACAAGATACATTCTCCCAACATGCTCATCGTAAAGACCTTCCAAGTAAATAACAGAGAAGTTACCAAAATTTTCCCCTGTAAGTGACATTTGAGCTGATACATTCAGAAGAAGCTGTTTCTCAGTGTACTCAGCTTTTGTGCGGTAAGGAGCAGTCTGTTGTGGAATAGAAACGTTCATCGTACGCCAGAAAAGTCCGAATAAAGGACCTAGCGAGAGAACATCCATGCCGAAGTTAGTCCCTGAGGCCAGCTTGTCAGTAAATGCAGGGGTATGGAAAGTCAAGTCCTCAGCTAAATGAGAAAGACTTGTAAGCAAGTCATCAGAATCTTCCAACTTTGGAAACCACATTACAGACTTCTTGATTATGGTTCCGAAAGAGAACTCTTGGTTTCTCTCAAGGATAGCACCAGCTTTGTCTAACTTCGAGTAACTATAAAACGGTTTCGAATCCGAAGACTGGAAGTAGTTTTGCATATCCATAGGCTCCACAAGCTTCTCAAAGGATAAAGGGAAGAAAGAAGGAGTCAAGTTCTTTTCGGTATTTAAGCAAGAGAACGTTCCAACGAGTATACTTCGCTGCCTTATCGAAAAGGTAGTTGGAATATACAAACAAACACGAGCGTTGCAGCCATCTACCTGACCACTCCTGCAACCAACCATACATAACTGCCCGCTCGAAGGCTTCCACATCCCTTCAGCTGTAACAGTCATATTGTCTATCCCTGACCTCAACCCTGAAATGTAAAGATTCTCATTCGGATGAACAGCACGAAAAACCGCTGAGACTTTTGTAACAGCATCTGTTTCAGACTGAGCTGCAGTTTCCTCACAATGTATGTTCTGCATATACAGCTTCACATCTTTAAAGCTACCATCCGTTGATTTAATATCACCATCAGACGCAAACGGACCCAATTTGCGGCAGTACTCATCTGTGCCGTTACATTTCCAGTTAGGGACAACCGTGAGAGGCGAGCGGTTAGCAACTCTTTGGAGAAGATCACAAAACCCTTTCCCTTCATAGACATTGATACCACTTCCAGAACTCGTAAAGGTTTCGTTTTTATAAGGATACGGATCACAAGCCTTTGATACCAAATCGTTTGAGACAAAATCGTACCGAACAGATTTCCCAAGCTGAGAAGAAAGATGGATCTTGTCGAAAAACTTAAGACTAGGCTTCTGGTTTAGACTTGTAAGCTCTCCTCGGATCACTCTATTAGTCAATGTGAATCTTTTCGGATACCGAAGAAGAAGAAGAATCTGATCATCTTGTAACAGCGGAGGTGTGTCATGTTCCTTAACCCATTTCCATGGATCAGTAGAAGATTCAGATTCGTCACGAGAAGGCAACATTGTTTCACCAAGCATACACAACACTCTCTCATCATCACCACTGTTCTCAAAATAAACCCCTTGGAAGGAGATCTTAAGCTGAGTGTGACTAGGCCATAACTCAAACTCACGGATCCCATAGTAAGATCTCAAGCTTGGCAACTCGTTGAACATTGTGATCGCGAGTAGCAAAACACCATTGACGCCTACGTATCTCTTGGTTCGATGTGGGAGATCTAGATCTGTGACTGAGAAAGAAACAAGATTCATAGGCTTCGTCGACGAGTTCTTAGGTGTGTTCGTCGAATCAAACGGTAGAATCGGAGAATCACCAGAATCTTGATTCCAATCTCCGTATC
>NC_025687.1:26390536-26393515 GCF_000633955.1 Camelina sativa | reverse complement strand
ACAGATTTGCACTTTCGCTTCACTTCATTGATCCGGTCGTAACTAATCTTAGGTGCGGATGATGATGATTCATCGCCGATTGATTCAAAAACAGGAGCGGACTCTAACTCCGAGAAGGAAGCAATTACAAGAGAAGAGAAGAACCCAAAAAATGCTAGAGAGATCAAAGGAAGAAGCTTTATTACCGTTTTCATACTGACAAGAACAGTGGAAGCCTTCTTTGGTCTGGAGAAAGAAAAAAAAAAAAGACAGGAACTTGCGAGTCGCGACAATTGAATTTGTTTTTTAGGACAAAGATTGAAACTTTGATTGAAAGAGAAGATGAATATTGAAGATTGGTTGATGGGTTTCTATGTGATTATTCGATTTAGTGAAAGAGTTACATCACTGGTGACGAAGACTCATATGTAGATCGAGAGAGTGGAGAGAGACGATTACAGTAGTAGTTTAAAGCATTAAGCAGCAGAACAGTGAACAGAGAAAAGTCTTTGGAATTTTCTTTTAGTTTATTTGAACAATTATTTCCCTTAAATTTATTTTTCCGTCAAACAAATTATTATACTACTCCAACATTTTGCATTGAATCTCTAATAATTTTATTAAATTTTAGAAATCCATTTCCATTATTTTTCAAAAAAAATCTCTACTTTTTTTACATATAATAAATATAAATAATAATTTTTATAATCTACTGTCTTCTATTTTTTAATATTCGTTTAAGCGTTTCACAAAAATATATACATTTGTTTAAGCGCATTAATATATTTTTTAGACGTTTGATTATCAGCTCATCATTTGATTAATATATATAAAATTATTTTTAGCAACAAAAAAAAATGGTACAATAAATTTTATAATCTCTATTATTAACATTTTTTCTATTTTTTTGTTATGTAATAGAAAAAATGCGAAAACAATCCCGACTAATTTTTTTTGGTAGAAACAATCCCGACTAATTGGTTAGACACTAAATCTTTTCTGGACGTCTAATTCGGGCCTAAAGTTTTTGAATAAATAAAATTCTCACTAAATTTTTAGTTGTTAAAAAGAAAAGAAAAAAAAAACTTTTAATTGTTGTTGATTCAATTTGTTGAGTGAGTGGTTGACTTGACTTTTAAAGATGGAGGACCACGAGACGTGTTCGACGGGATATGTATGTTTTAAGTGCGATCCATTGACCTTGACTTTACTTCTAGTTTTCTTTTCTACTCTTTTATTGTTTCGAACTATCGAACCATAGTCCCAATTTCATTCGTACATACATAAATTTAGAAGAATTAGCCAATTAGGCCCTTTGATAATAAAAAAAAAGAAAAGAAACGAAAAAGTANACGGTAGAATCGGAGAATCACCAGAATCTTGATTCCAATCTCCGTATCGGAAACTAAGTCTTTTTTTGGATTTTCTTGGAGCCATAGAGAGGTCTTCGAGCTTCAATTCAGAAGCTGAAGATAAAACAGATTTGCACTTTCGCTTCACTTCATTGATCCGGTCGTAACTAATCTTAGGTGCGGATGATGATGATTCATCGCCGATTGATTCAAAAACAGGAGCGGACTCTAACTCCGAGAAGGAAGCAATTACAAGAGAAGAGAAGAACCCAAAAAATGCTAGAGAGATCAAAGGAAGAAGCTTTATTACCGTTTTCATACTGACAAGAACAGTGGAAGCCTTCTTTGGTCTGGAGAAAGAAAAAAAAAAAAGACAGGAACTTGCGAGTCGCGACAATTGAATTTGTTTTTTAGGACAAAGATTGAAACTTTGATTGAAAGAGAAGATGAATATTGAAGATTGGTTGATGGGTTTCTATGTGATTATTCGATTTAGTGAAAGAGTTACATCACTGGTGACGAAGACTCATATGTAGATCGAGAGAGTGGAGAGAGACGATTACAGTAGTAGTTTAAAGCATTAAGCAGCAGAACAGTGAACAGAGAAAAGTCTTTGGAATTTTCTTTTAGTTTATTTGAACAATTATTTCCCTTAAATTTATTTTTCCGTCAAACAAATTATTATACTACTCCAACATTTTGCATTGAATCTCTAATAATTTTATTAAATTTTAGAAATCCATTTCCATTATTTTTCAAAAAAAATCTCTACTTTTTTTACATATAATAAATATAAATAATAATTTTTATAATCTACTGTCTTCTATTTTTTAATATTCGTTTAAGCGTTTCACAAAAATATATACATTTGTTTAAGCGCATTAATATATTTTTTAGACGTTTGATTATCAGCTCATCATTTGATTAATATATATAAAATTATTTTTAGCAACAAAAAAAAATGGTACAATAAATTTTATAATCTCTATTATTAACATTTTTTCTATTTTTTTGTTATGTAATAGAAAAAATGCGAAAACAATCCCGACTAATTTTTTTTGGTAGAAACAATCCCGACTAATTGGTTAGACACTAAATCTTTTCTGGACGTCTAATTCGGGCCTAAAGTTTTTGAATAAATAAAATTCTCACTAAATTTTTAGTTGTTAAAAAGAAAAGAAAAAAAAAACTTTTAATTGTTGTTGATTCAATTTGTTGAGTGAGTGGTTGACTTGACTTTTAAAGATGGAGGACCACGAGACGTGTTCGACGGGATATGTATGTTTTAAGTGCGATCCATTGACCTTGACTTTACTTCTAGTTTTCTTTTCTACTCTTTTATTGTTTCGAACTATCGAACCATAGTCCCAATTTCATTCGTACATACATAAATTTAGAAGAATTAGCCAATTAGGCCCTTTGATAATAAAAAAAAAGAAAAGAAACGAAAAAGTAGGTTTATTTCAACGACAAATAAGTTTGAGGGCTGATATTGTCGTTTGGGCCCAAATATTTGGCCCATATAGCCACTGAGGCAGCATTGGGAAATTGGAGACCGTGAAAGAACCAGAGAAAATGTTCTGAAAACCTCCTCTAGGTTTCGAAGATAAGAAATTAGTAGGTGATGATGATATAACAGAGAAACTAC
>NC_025687.1:26373800-26389354 GCF_000633955.1 Camelina sativa | reverse complement strand
TAGTCCCAATTTCATTCGTACATACATAAATTTAGAAGAATTAGCCAATTAGGCCCTTTGATAATAAAAAAAAAGAAAAGAAACGAAAAAGTAGGTTTATTTCAACGACAAATAAGTTTGAGGGCTGATATTGTCGTTTGGGCCCAAATATTTGGCCCATATAGCCACTGAGGCAGCATTGGGAAATTGGAGACAGTGAAAGAACCAGAGAAAATGTTCTGAAAACCTCCTCTAGGTTTCGAAGATAAGAAATTAGTAGGTGATGATGATATAACAGAGAAACTACATAGATATACAAGAATCTAAGAGAGTTTCAGTGAAGATTNAACTCCGAGAAGGAAGCAATTACAAGAGAAGAGAAGAACCCAAAAAATGCTAGAGAGATCAAAGNCATTTAAGAAACTTGACCCACAAGCCATCGATATGACTTTATTATATGAGCTTACAAAAATGTACGAAGAGTTAGATTTAACAAACAAGGACTAAAACAACAACAATAGAAATAACTACAGACGATAAAGACTGTTTAATTTTCATTAAGACATAGAATTTCTCCACCTAGAAGGTGTTCTTCCTTTAACAAGCTTTGTCTTTATATTACCAGGAGTTTGAGTCACATACTCAAACTCTTCACCTTCTCCATTACCACCAAACTCTTGATCACCATTTGTATTTTCCACAACGCTTACACTTAAACCGCTCCTAAATCCCAACTTCGTCCACCTAAAAAACCCTTTCTTACCACTAGTACACGTACCTTTCTTCTCAATCAGCTTATGTAACTGCGTTTGCATCGCTTCACACTGACTTTTCAGGTTTGCCATATCCTCTCTCAACCTTCTTATCTCTGCGTGCTGAACATTTATCTCACGTTTGGACATGCACCGCGCAGGACCAGACTCTGAATAGTGTGAACCAGAAGGGTTAGGGCTGCTCCTAACACCACTGAACGACGAGCCACTCCAGTCAATGTTGTTTCGATGACTCAGCTTTGTCTGCTCAGAGAACAAAACTTGAAGAATAGTTCTAACCGGTAAACGATCGTTCTGTGCAGCGTGAAGAGATGCTTCCATTGATAGCTTCTTGCTGTCTATTAGTCCACAAAGTATCTTCCTTTCTTGCTTTGTCACTTTAGGATGTGCCTAAACAATAAAACCCAATTTCCTTTGAATCAAACCCAACACAAATCAAGTTTTTAACATTTTTACTCTTAGGACTCTCACATCCCATTCCCACAACATAAATCATAAATGTGGTATTGGACCAATCTACTCATTGTCAATTCGTTTTGAGTAGGCTTCCCATTTAACTTAATATTTACCTTGAGATAAGTGTCGATTGCACGGTATAACCCATCTTCATTTACACGAGCATGGTAAGGGAGAGCCTCGGCGAGGGAAATAAACTCCGGGAGGCTTAAATCGCCATCTAAAGCGGCTTCAGCTAAGTAAGAGTCCACAAGCTTGGCCACTTTAACTAGGGAAGCACCAGATTTGACTCCTTCGTTGTCTAGTCCCGTAAATTTCTTAACCAACCGAGTCACGAGCTCAACGTCAAGCAATGTCCCGCAAGTGTGACTAAACGAAGGTATCATTAGCTCCTTGAGGGAAGCTTGGTCAAGCTGCCATGAAATCTTAGCCTCGAGCTCCGACTTGTAATTTGAATCTGCTCCGACCATGTTGGCAGTTCTGAGAAGACGAAGGAGGAAGTTACAAGGAACGGAATCTTTCTCCGGTGGGATGATTCCTATTAGTGTTTCGACTAAGAAACGTTTCTTCATCACGAAGGCAGTAACAGAGAAGCTCTCTGATTGCTGTTGCGGTTGCGACTCATCAGGGTTTTGGACTACGTCGGAGAGGTCAGGGAGCCACGTGGAAGCGTAATGAACGATGATGGAGCCGATGAGATCAGGACGAACACCTTTGGATTTGATTCCGGCGATGGTGTTAACGAAATAATCAATGTCAAGAATGCAACCATCGTCGAACAAAGAACACTCTATTTTTCCGGTGGAGTTTGACGGAGATTTG
Organism: Camelina sativa; assembly: GCF_000633955.1. Classification (NCBI taxonomy): domain Eukaryota; kingdom Viridiplantae; phylum Streptophyta; class Magnoliopsida; order Brassicales; family Brassicaceae; genus Camelina; species Camelina sativa. The sequence goes on along the minus strand of NC_025687.1, from coordinate 26,387,324 downwards.
GTGGAGATGGTGGCAGACTCCGGCGAAGATGTTTTGTCCACCATGTCGTCTTTGGTTTTTGTCACGGTGGAAGTATTGCAGTGTATGTGTGTGTAAAAGTGGGGTTACTGTACTTAGTTTTATAGAGTGTGTAAGCAATTTAGTTTACGTTTGTTCAGTTTCTTGAAAAGTCTTACATTGAAACGTCATCGTCTCATCATGACTCCAAGGTAAAATTCCAAAGGAAAGAACAAATTCTTGCCGTTTCCTATAAAAACAATCAACTTAGATTTCAGAAATCCAAATAATTTTTTTTTGAGATTTTCATTTTTTTGGAATTTTTCATTATGCATGAAAGGCACAAAACTTTATATGATTTTTGAGTTTTGGGAATTGTGTTAACCTTAAATTTGTCTCGCTCAACCAACTTAAAACAAACTAGTATACTTTAATTGTTTCTGAAACTTTTCGTGGTATATGTCACATGAACAGCGATATGGTTGTGGAAACATTTTTGAGATGAACAAATTATACTAAAACAATTACAAGATGTTTAATAAGCTAGTTTTCTCGATATGATTTAACTATGGTTAATGCAATATTTAAACGACACGGAACATTGATATGAGATGATCAGATGGGCCATATATATAGCTGTTTGAAGGATATAATCCTACCGTTGGACATCATGAATGAGAGGCTGAGAAGAAGATAGTGATGAAGGGGAAGACAAAATCTTCTGTACTAAATGTAAAGAAAATGCATATTTAGAAAAGATACATAAATTTAGAGAAGGAAAACGTAGAAAAGCGGGAACATGGACGTGTTCCTAATAGTGTCTAGGATAAAAATATAGACGGAAATCAGAGAAAAGATATATTAAATTAAACATCTTCGATTCTTCAATTTTTATGATAAGGACCACATTAACATTGTATTCTATATTTGTATGGTTCTATTGCAACTATTATACGATGACCTTGTCGCGTGTGTTACAGTTCTCACACATCGCAAGAGCCAAAAATTAACAAAAAGATTGTACCTTTTCAATTTTGTCTCCATGCTCGTTGTCTCATCCTATAGATGACAAAATGGGATTTTCGTAAGCTCTTGTATATAGGTTATTACATCAGGACACAAAACAAAGTCATGGATTATAATATCAGTATACATTTCTATTCATATTCTTGTAACACAAATGTAGGTTTGAAGCGGTTTTAGTTGGATCCATACTTCTTAGTTCTTAAACCTTTCATCCATCCAGTCTCTTATTTCCCTCATCATCGTTCTCCTCTAGCTCTCTTGAAATCAATAAATGCTACATTCTTCATGTGTTATGTCAGTCAGCGCTAGGTGGCTTTTCATGTAATAACTTCAACAATGTAGGTGGTTAAAGCCATCATATAAAACTCAAGTCTCCCTCTACCAAATTTATACAAAAACATTTTGGTGATGACACATATATCAGTTTTGAATAGCAAAAATACAATATAGCAGAAACATATGAATAAGTTGTACTTGCAAAATGTCTTTATACAAAGTAGTTTTAGTAGATTAATGACTTCATACATTGGATTGGAATCACTTTATGAAAACGTAAAATCTTTTTGTTAATGGAAAAAATAACGAAATCAAGAATTTAAAACGTAAATAATATAAGTGGTATACTAAAAAAGATGTATGAAAGCCACAAACTTAATATGATTCAAGTTGAAGGGATGAAGGACGTAACATGGAAGTCTTAGCAGGTAACAACACGATTACATGACTAAAAAAGATATGAGATGGGCCAAACGACTGGTTGGTGACAGAATCCTACCGTTGGACAGGATTGAGAGGCTGAGGAGAAGATAGAGATAGAGAGAAAGATAAAATGATAACATCAATAGGTACAAAGATGAGAACGTGGACGTGTCTTATATATTCCCTAGGACAATAATGTACGTGTAGACAAAAACAGAGTTAAAAAAAAAGTAGACAAAAGAAACTTAAACATCTTCTCTTTCGAAGATGAAGCCTACATAATATTCAATACTGGTATGGTCCCGTTTTGATTATATTTTTTTTGGAGTCCCCCTTGTGTTGTTTATAATAATTCGCAATCACAAGATTCACAACCATAACCACAAGCAAAAGATTCACAAAACAAATTATACGTTTATGTTGATTCCATGATCTGATGATCCTTATGTCAAATCTTGTATAGGCTAATCCATAACTTAGAGATGATAGTATAATGTCTGCAAATCCATGATATATATAGTTTACTACATCACAAGAGTCCTGGTCTTAGATTACAACAGACAAGAAAACAAATCAAATCAACTATATGGATCATAACATCAATATACATTTCTCTTCATGTTCTTGTAACACACAAATGTAGGTTTTGTTCAAGCGGTTTTAGATCCATACCTCTTGACCCTTTCGTCAATCCACTCTCTCATATCCTTCAACACAATCTCAACGTTCTCGTCAGGCTCTCCTTGAATCAGCGAATGGTACATCCCTTCATATATCTTCAACGTTTTATCAGTGCTCGATGCCTTCTCATATAGTAGCTTCGACGATGTAGGACATGATACTCCATCCGCTGTCCCGTGCGCCGTAAATACCGGAATAGTAACTCGCCCGAAGTTCTCCTGAACGTATTGGGTCTTCCTCAGTAACTCTCTCATCGTTCCCACTCTAGGTTTCCCTGTGTATCTGCAGAGCAATACTTTTCAAGCTTCTTATTGATCAAAACATTGATATTTAGAGGATAAAATGTAAAAGTCTCAAACTTTGAGTACTTGATGACACCCTGATTATAACACAAAACTACTAATAAAACAGTTTGCTACCACGAAATAGTACCTTTGTGGGTTAGATGCAATGATCTTAAGCTTTTCAGGGTCCTTAATAGCCTTCCCAACAATCTTATTATCCGGCATTGCCGCCCACGTATCAGCCAAACCGAAGAGAAGACCGTAAGCAAAAAGGTGAGGCCTGCTTGGTTTCATATCCTCGGGGATAACAAAGAGAGGAGCCGTAAAGATCAATCCAGTCCAAGTATCAGGTTCGGATTGAAAATACATGAGAAGCGTCACAAGACCTCCCATAGACTCACCAAAGAGAAAAGCCGGAAGATTCTTATACGGATCACTAAAACGAACATGCTTGAAGAAAGCTAATGATGTTGCTGCAACTTTCTCCATATCACCTAAAGAACTCAAACCAAATAAAGGTCCAATCTTTAATCACCAATGTCCATAAAAATGTCTTGCGTAACACGAAAGATAGTAAATTTAACAAATCAATTACACAAATCCCTAATTTTTCTTCAAAATTTCAAGTAACCTCTCTGTTTTTGCCTAAACGTTAACAAATTCAATTCTTGCTCCTAAATCCCAACTTCTACATGCAATTTCATCAATGCTTCCTCCTAAAGTCTCTAACTTGTGTATCACAATTTGAATTCCCAAAGATTCCAAAACAGAGTAAATATATAGAGAGCGAACCCATGTAGCAGCGGATCCCATCGGAACGGCCGTGACCAAGAAGATCGGCGGCGAAAACAGCGTAACCCCAAGTTGAGAAACTGATACAGATCTTCTGAAACATCCAGCTAGAATCAGATCCGTAGCCGTGAGACATATACACAGTCCCTTTGATCTCACCATCTAACGGTAAAAAGCTCTGAGTGAAGAGCTTGCCGTTGGGTGTCTCGAAGTATAATTTGGTGTTACGCAATCCTTGTGAAATGTAGTATTCTTCCTCCGGCATGTCTCCCCAAAAGTTCGGTGGTGGTGGCGGAGTAGTCGCCGGAGCTGAAGTCGCTGCTGACGGCATTGTTTTGACTTTTGATGTTTTTTGTTTTGTTTTTGGTTTCCTTTTTTTGGTTTGTGGGTTGGTAAATTGACAATAGAAGACCGAAGACAGCTACTGCAAATGCCTATTACATACAATTTTTCAATTAAAAAAAATACAATTTACTTAAAACAAATATGGATGGAGTTATTGTCTTGGATGACAATCTATAATTATATTCAAAGTGTTTTGAGTGTTGGAAAGTATAGCTCGTGGTGTATGTATTGAGAAAATCAAGTAAAAAACGAACTAAGCTAAAGAAGAATCTCAAATAAAAAATAAAAAAAACAATTGAATGGAGAAAGAAAGAAGTATTATATAAGTATGTGAACATCTTTACAAAAACAAGTCAAAACTCATGAAAATTCGAGTATGACGTATATTTGTTAACAACTCATGCAATGTTGTTTTTTAAGGTCTGTAAAATATGCTACAAGTTGGTCATAATCAGGAAGCTTAGGATGAACGTATCGAGTAGCTAATCTTCCTTGTTCTTCTTCTTTTGCCTTCACGGCCTTAATCTGATTTACCATCTGGTCTTCATCAGGAAGCTTTGGTTGAACTAGTTTTTGTAGTTCTTCCTCTTCTTTTGCCTTCACGGCCTTAATCTTATTTTTCATCTGGTCGTAATCAGGATGATGAACGTGTTGATTCGTTACTGCCTTTTGTCTATCCTCTTGTCCTTCCTTCTTTGATGACCTTCTTCTTCTTTGATGAGTCCTTTTTTGCGTCTTGTAATACGTTATACTCTCCATGTCACAAAGCTCTTTTATTGATGATAAAGATGATGATGATGATGATCTTCTATTTTCTTCACTTCTTTCTTTGAATCTGAATACTCTTTGATCTTTTCCCACTTGAGCCTCTTTTATATAATCATCCTCCATTGATCTCTCTTCCTTTCTTATCTCTTCTTCAAAATCCGTGAGGCTGAATTTATAAGCTCCGTCAGGTGATTGCTTATCCAAGAAACTATTCAAAGCCATTAATCTCTTCTCTTCCTCTTCCTCTTTATCCACCTAAACACACACACACAAGTCCAATAAAAATTAAGATTCAAAGAGAAAAAAAAATATCTAGTGATCAATAAAGAGAAATTTAACATTACCTGTTTATTAGGTGTATATTCAAACTTGAATGCTTCTAAACGGTGACTAAACTCCATAGCTATTTCATCCAATAGTGATGATGATGGTGCTCTTCTCTCTTCTTCATTACTCTCTCTAGATCTGAGTACTCTCTGATCTTTTCCCACTTGAGCCTCTTCTATATAATCATCCTCCGATAATTTATCTTCCTTTCTTATCTCTTCTTCATAATCCTTGAGGCAAAATTTATAAACTTTGTGTGGTGATTGCTTATCCGAAAACCAATTCAAGTCCGAATCCATTACTTTCTTCTCTTCCTTTTTATCCACCTAAATTACACACACACAAGTCCAACAAAATTGTGATTCCAAGAAAAAAACAATATCTAGTAATCTTTAATTATTAGACCAATAACAAGATAAATTACATTACCTGTTTACTAATCTCATGTGTATATTTATGCCTCGATGCTTTTAAGTACTGCTTAGCTATTTCATCCAATAGTGTCTTGGCACCTTCGGTATCCGAAGGTATAGACAAATTTTCTTTCATCTGTGTGTTAAAAATTTGCAAATGATTATAATTAATGCGGACAAAAGAAAAATAAACAAAAGAAAAAAAGAGAAGAATGTAAAAAAGTTTGAGAAGGTTGAANAATGTAAAAAAGTTTGAGAAGGGTTGAAACCTGGAGGTTAACAAGATTCCCAGGGCAGAGCTGAAGAGCACTTGTTACAAAGCTTTGACCATAACGTTGAGAAAACAGCTCTTTAATACTAACCAGTTCACGTAGTTCTTGTCCACAACTCGCGGAGGCAAAGACAAGACTCGAAACTGCTTCGTTAATCTTGTCATTAGACAATTTTCTGCATGTTCATTATCGAATAATATATTAGTGCATGTTTTTGTATTTCAAGTAAAGTAAAACCAAGAGAGAAATAAATTAAAATATTATAGTATATGTAACCTGTGTTTTGCAATGTAGGGGATGTGGTGGATGATGAATTTAGTGAACCGAAGCAACAATTCGTATACGACAACCGAGTTCTTGACGAGGACGAGTTGTTCGGTTCGACGGAGAGCATTTATGAAGTCATTGAATCGGATGAAGATAACGATGTCGGAACGTAGATCTCTTGATAATGCGTGCTTCTTGCTTATGAGTAGCTTAAGACGAGATTGAAGCTGTTGCAACAACTGTTCGCATGTGGAAGCTGTTCGCCATCGACGAGAGAACAATAATTCAAACATGATGAATATGAGTTTGTGTTTTACGTGGCAGCTAGCATGGGGATTTATAGAATAATTATGATTATATTATTTTTTAATAATTTTTTTATTTGGATAATTCAACCCAATCCTAAATCTAAATTATATCTACGAAACTAAAGAAAAAAATGGTTTCCTTTTCCTATCATCGTTCCAAGAGAAAATCTCTCTGACCACTTTAAAGTTTAAAAGACAAAAATAAACTAAAGAAAAACAAAGCAAATCAAACAAATATGGTATCTTGGTCAACCTTGTGCCTTGTGAAGTACTGTGATATCGATTTCTTGTTATCTAAGAAACCGCTTCCTAGATTCATAAGAATTTGTTTTCAGTTCCAGATAACTAAACACTTCAATGGATTCTTTAAACAATCATTGGTTCATAAGACTTCAAATTCAATAAGACATCATTGGGTTCAATGGATTACTCTCAATTCACCTCGGTCCAGGTGAGAATCTAGAAGTAGGAGAGAAGCTTAATTCAATAGAATCTTTTGAATACATCTATTGACTCCCTTGTTTCCTGGCAATTTCAGAGTCCAAACACTCTTTTATCTCCATCACAACATGTGTCATTGTTGGTCTACGGATTGAGGTAGGGTTTAGACAAGCCAAAGCCAACTCCATCGCCTTCCACACACCGTTTGTATGGAATTCTCCCATCAGTTTCAGGTCGATAATATTACCTATGTCCCCTTCCATGAGCATGAATCGAACCCATTCTGTAATATGCGCTTTCACCCGGTTTGAATTAATCACAAGCTGGTTTGTGATGATTTCTAACAAAATTACCCCAAAGATATTCACATCTGTCTTCTCACTTAGCAAAGTTTGTTTCATAGTACCTGAAAAAAATATTAACAAAAGATATTACATTTCATATTTTATTAATTATAACTAGTTGATTTTACTCACTCAGGGTCTAAGTAACCAGGTGTTCCTGCAACGGTTGTTGATACAGAAGATTCACCATCAACCGGAGAAGATCTAGAGAGTCCAAAATCGATTAGTTTTTCTTGAAAAAACTCATTCAACAGAATGTTAGTAGGTTTCACATCTCTATGGACCATAGGTGGTCTACTTCCATTATGTTAACAAATTGTTATAATTTTGTTTCAACTTCATTATAGACATTAAAATCAGAATATAAGCAAGAATTTTTGATTATCCAACTTGTTCACTTGTTCTTAGAAAACCTATATTTTTTTTATGAGATTAAGAAACAATGATATTTTTCAAAACGTTTATAGGTACTACTGGAAACAAATACAAGGCACTCAGCGGGACTTTACTCTGTTTTGAAAACAGAGGATTTGATATAATCCACCAGAGAATATGGTTAGCGCGGAGCATACTTCAATTCACCACCACTGAGGAAGTCGTAAGGAGACACTCAGAGATCTATCTGCTCTCAGGAGTTAACTGAGAGGTTTGAGGATATTAAAATAAATGTCTTTCTAAGAATAAATTTGGTTGATTTTGCTTCTGAGATGTTTCCCTACTTAAACCTTGTCACTTGTGTACATGTAAAGTAATCTATCCACATGTTATGATACGACTCACAAAATCCTTATTCAGGAAATTTTGAATAAGACAAAAGAAAAATCTAATCTTTTTTATCTCAATGATTTGATCTTATCGTAATTGCTCAGAATTTTTATATTACAAAGATAAAGACAAATTAATTTAGTCTTTCTACGTTTTTTATGGACAATTATCATAAATACCACTAAAATATACTTTTATTCCAAAAATAGCACAATTTTTTCCAAAAATACTACTAAAATATAATTTTTCCAAAAATACTACATAACTGAATTAAAGTTCTAATACTAAAAACTAACTCCTAAATTCTAAATACTAAACCCTACCCTTAAAAACTATACTCTAAAATTAAATGTGTCAAAATGATGGCGAGCTACATAAAGTATAGATGAATACATAGTCACACATACCAAGTATACTATTGTATATTCAACTACACGAAATATATATATTACGTGGTCATATGTATGAATTATATGACGTCATGTGTTCAACATCATAGGCATACAATCTGGTACACTGATTGATTAATTCCGGTGAAGACCAGTGTTGACTCCGGCGTTGACAAAAAAAAATTCTAAAATTTAAAATAAAAACTAAGAAATTACTATATTTAATCATTTATGGTTTTTATTAATTAAAAAATATTATATTCAATATCTAAATATTTTTTATATATTTTTAATGTATTCATTCTTGAAGGATTTTCAAAAATACCTCTTTCCCTATGTCATTTTTCAAAAATACCCTTTTATGTTATCCATTTTAAAAAATACTCCTTTTCTTTATATAAAATAACTAAATTCTAAGCCTTAAATTCCAAATACTAAATCCTAACTTCTCAAAACTATATCCTAAATGTAAAATAAAGAATCCAAACCTTAAAAAAAAAAATTCTAAAAAGTAAATTAACATTCTTATACTTAGTTAATTTTCAATTTTAAAGCTAAACTAATATTTAAATAAAAATCACTGATAAATATTTTCAAGATATCATATAAAGGCATTTGCAAAAATACTCTTATTCTATACCCTTTTGCAAACATACCCTTAAATCAAATATATTGTTTTGCTAAAATGAATTTTTTGTATCTTTATCTTTTATATATTAAAAGTAAATATTGTGAATATCGTTGTTGTTGTTTATATGTTATTTTGAGTATGTAAATTTTAAAGTAAAGAGTATCTAAAATTTTGTATAACATTTACCATGCCAATTTTAGAGTAAAGAGTCGTATACTCAATCTTTTGCATATTATTTTCTAAATTTAAAATATATTCTTTTTGTCACTGTTGGTCAACGTTGGAGTCAACGTTGGTCTTCGCCGGAGTCAGTCAATCAATGTACAGGATTATATGTTTATAGTGTTTACCGCATAACGTCATGCAATTGATGCATGTGTTCATATAATACATATACTTCGTGTAGTTGATTATACAATAGTATACTTGGCATGTGTGGCATGTGTGACTATGCATTCTCGGATACATCATGTAGCTATACATCTTTTTTCCTTTATTATATTTATGATGCAATTTTCTTTTAAATATATAATTTTCACATTTTCTCATCTTGTTATCCTTGAGCAAAACAAATAGTTTATTTACTAGCAGTATCTGTATCATATAGAAAGATATTTTTCAAATTATCCGTCAATAGTTACTTTTATTTTATTTTATTCAGTTCAAAAAAAAATACATTTAAAATACGTTTAAGTAATGAAATTCGCTTTCCCCATTGGTCTTTATAAATTCCAACTATCTCCACTTACCTCCCTACTACTTTCTCCAATCTCAAGTCATATTTTTTCTAGAATTTTAACAATATATGTTATAAAATAAAATAAAAATATTATTCTATCTATATATAAATCTATAATTACACATAAACTAAAACATAATCATACTAACTATCCATATTAGATTTTTTTTTTTTTGGATACTATTTTTTACAGAAAAATGTCAAAGCAATGATGAACTGTAAACAAAAATAACAAAAAAAGTTTCCAACATTGCTTCGGGTTAAGTAATGCGCTAATTTTGTTAGATTATATTCTTATAATCGTTAAATTTATTGACTCTACCTTTTTACTAGTTAATGAAACTTATGTTAATTTGTTTAGTTTAACAAAGAAACTCTACAAAAATTCAGAAATATCCAAAATTACATAATTTACATTTCTTGTCAAAACCGCAAAAAAAAACTTATTTTTGGACAAATAACACAAAATTATGTTTCCTCGCTAAAACCGCAAAATCTCGTTTTTCCGCCAAAAAACGTAAAATTACGTTTTCCAACCAATTAGCAAAAACTCATTTTCTCGCCAAAAACACAAAACTATGTTTTCCCGCAAAAAAAAACACAAAATTATGTTTTCTCGCCAAAATCGCAAAATCTTGCTTTCCCGCCAAAAATGTACAATTATGTTTTCCCTCCAAAACCGCAAAATCTTGTTTTCCTACCAAAACAAGATAATTTCATTTTAAATGTTAGATGTTTCTTTGAATTTAATAAAAATAATTTAGTTAAAAAAACATAATTAAAACCACTAAAACATTTTTAACGCTAAATAAATAACTTTTTGGTCATTTTATGTATATTGTATCTAGATACAAATATCAAATTATAAAATAAACATAATTGTATCCATATACTATTTCTGGACGAATGAACCAAAAAGTCATTTATTTAGAGTTGAAAATGTTTTAGTGGTTTTAATTATGTTTTTAACTAAATTATTTTTATTAAATCATTTTATGTATATTGTATCTAGATACAAATATTTTTCTAGAATTTTAACAATATATGTTATAAAATAAAATAAAAATATTAATCTATCTATATATAAATCTATATTTACATATAAACCAAAACATCATCATACTAACTATCCATATTAGATTTTTTTTTTTTTTGAAATTTGAAAGTTGAAGTTGAAGCCATGTTTTGATGACTGATGAGAAGAAGTTGCAGACTTGAGACGGAAAAAAAAAGAGAAGGCAAGGGATGACATTGTACTAATTGTAAAACTTTGAATCGGTAAAGGCTTACCTATGACCTATTAATGAACATACAGAGCAACACGTGGTTTCAGACTCTCCTCCTTCATTTTTTCTTCTTTAATTTGCTTCTTCAATCTCTTTTTTCAGCACACTTGTTCTATTTACTTACGAAGGATAGTGTTGACATTCGATAAGAAGCTTCTCATGGGAAGATCTGGTAACAATGATTTGTTTATAGAAAATTAAATAAAAATCAAAACTGAAAGCATCCAATTATATGTAACCGTTGATGCTTGATTTAATCACTTACCCAAAATTTGGTGAATAACTTCCACCAAATTTCTGGAAACTATGCCTCTACATCATTTAATGTTGTTGAATCTCTCCAATATGATCATACTATTGACCTTCTCTTCCACACTTTTGTAGAAACCAAATATAGAACACAAGTCCTTTAATAAGAATATATCTCTTATTAATCTTAAGGAAAATACTCAAAATCTTAAGCTCAAAAACACATAAGTTGTGCCACAAGCTAGCACCTCCTTATATAGGAAACACAAAACCAAAACCCAATTGGATAACTCCCAAATATATATTTTGGATTCTCCTAAATATAATTGACCTTATCCTTATGTATATTTAGATTTCTCCTAAATATATATGGCCTTATCTCCTAATTACTTCAAGCTTACAACAACATTCTCCCCTCTAAGCTTGAGCTCATCTTCACTCACATCAAACACTCCCATTAGAGTTCTCATTTCTTTAAACTTCATTCTCCCAAGAGCCTTAGTCAGAATATCAGCTTTCTGCTCACTCCCAGGAACATGCTCAACACTCATTTGCTCTCTCTCGACACATTCACGGATAAAGTGAAAACGAGTGTGGATGTGCTTACTACGCCCGTGAAACACCGGGTTCTTAGTAAGCCCAATCGTCGACTTGTTTTCAACCAGGATGACCACCCTCTCACTTTTCTCATCAGTTACTTCTTCAAGTAGTTCTTGCAGCCAGATCGCTTGCTTAGCGGCTTCAGTAGCGGCCATAAACTCCACCTCACAAGAAGACAAAGCTACAATCTCTTGTTTTTGTGAACACCAAGTAATTGGTGAATCACCGAGATAAAACATATGTCTTGTGGTACTTTTGCCATCGTCCAAGTCCACACTATATGAGCTGTCACTGTAACCTACAAAGCATATCTTGTTCGTTCGTTTATAAAAAAGACCAAAAGAACACGTCCCTCAAAGATACCTGAGAACCTGCTTCAAGCTTGCTCTCTGAGACTCCTTAGGCTCCTGCATGTACTTGCTTAAAACTCCAATACTGTAAGCAAGATCAGGCCGTGTGTGTAGCAGGTATCGGAGACAACCAATACTTCTGCGATACTCGAGTCCTTCAACGGGTTTTTCACCTGGGATTTTGACAGCTTCAAGTTCATGTCCATTGGTACTTGAGTAGGGTTGCATTCACTCATTCCAGTCTCTTCCAATATTTTAAGTGCATACCTCTCTTGTTTCAGCACAATTCCTGATTCAAGCTGTCTTACCTCAATGCCAAGATAGTAAGTAAGTAACCCAAGATCACTCATCTCAAACTTAGTCGCCATCTTCTCCTTAAACTTGCAAATCGCAGATTGTGAGGAACCAGTAACAAGCAGGTCATCTACATAAACCACCACTATAAGAAGTTCTCCATCTTCATTGTTAAAATATAGTGAAGGTTCCTTAGAGCACCTATGAAACTTCATACCCTTGAGAGTCATATGCATCTTAGCATTCCAAGCTCTAGGAGCTTGCTTTAAGCCATAAAGGGCTTTGTGCAACTTGTATACCTTCCTCTCACTTCCCTTGACCAAGAAACCATCTGGTTGTGTGACAAACACTTCCTCTTTTAGTTCTCCATTCAGAAAAGCTGTCTTAACATCCATATGGTGTATCTTCCAGCCATATGAAGCGGAGTGACTTATAATAAACCGGATTGTTTCCATGCGAGCCACATGTGCAAAGACCTCATCATAATCAATCCTATACCGTTGAACATACCCTTTTGCCACCAATCTGGCCTTGTGTTTGTTTATTCTTCCATCAGAGTTCCTTTTTATCTTGAACACCCATTTTAAACCAATCGACTTAACTCCATACGGTAGATCAACTAGACTCCAAGTCTTGTTTTTCTCAATTGATGCCAGTTCATCCTCACACGCTGTTATCCATACTTCTGTCTTTGATGCTTCATTAAAATCTCAGGGTTCTTCATTGATAGACATCAAAAGACGCTTTAGTTCTTCATCTTGAGTGACATAATCAGCCAAATATTTTGGCTCTGCTCGAAGTCTAGCAGATCTTCTTACCAACGGCTGCTGTTGTTCATCATGTTCCTCATTATCCGACTCACCACCATCTTCCTCTTTAACAAGATCATTATTCGACTCTGTTTCTGCAAATTTTGGATCACCATCTTCTTCTTCCGTTTCGTGTTCGATCAGATGAACACCTCTATTTCCAAAAACACCAACAGAAATAGAAAAACTCGGAGTGTGACCAAGTTTCTCTGTTCCTATTCTTTTCCAGTCCCATCCTTTGTTTTCATCAAAGCGAACATCTCGACTTACAATGATTCGTTTACTAGTTGGATCGAGCAAACGATAGGCTTTTGATCCAGGCTCAGTTCCTAGGTTTACTAAGAGTCTCGACCTGTCATCTAATTTCTTTCTTTCCACGGCTTCTGTTCTTGTGTATGCGATATAACCAAAAATCCTTAGATTCGGTTTCGTTCCCCTCATCATCTCG
>NC_025687.1:26353619-26373374 GCF_000633955.1 Camelina sativa | reverse complement strand
GTTACAATTCTGTTGATCAAATATGTCGAGCGCCTCAAAGCTTCACCCCACAAATAATTTGGCAAATCCATATGTTTTAAGATGCTTCTCGACATTCCCATAAGTGTTCGGTTTCTCCTTTCAACCACTCCATTCTGTTGAGGAGAATATGGAACTGTCAATTGCCTCATGATTCCATTTTCTTCACAAAAAGAATAGAAGTCAGCTGAAGTAAATTCCCCTCCTCTATCAGTTCTGAGTGTCTTGATTATACACTTTGTTTCTTGTTCAGCAATCATCCTAAACTTCTTGAATTTGTCGAGTGCTTCACTTTTTTCTCTCAGAAGGACTGTCCACATGTAACGCGAGAAATCATCAACAAGCACAAATACATACTTCTTCTGAGCTAGTGTTGCAGGTGTGATCGGTCCACAGAGGTCGCCATGTATCAGCTCGAGAGGATGTGTAGCTCTGTACATGGTCGCACGCGGGAACGAATCTCTTGTTTTTTTACCAAGCAAACAAGATACACATGTTTGTCTCTCAACCTTGATGTTAGGTATGCCAGTCACTAAGTCCTTATTGATCATCAGCTTCATCGTATCAGTGTTGATATGTCCCAGTCGTGCGTGCCAAGTCGAGGAGGATTGATTTGTTGAGACAAGTTGTAGACACTCAATGCTATCTACTTCCAACATAACTTTATATAGACGATTTTTAGATCTTGCTGTAGTGACAAGTAGCTTTCCAGACTTGTTATAAAGCATTAATTTGTCTTCTACCATTCGTATCTCGCACCCTGCCTCATTAGCTTGGCCTAGACTCACAATGTTACTCTTCAAATCGGGTATATATTAGACATTGTGCAGCACTTTCTTCTCACCATTCTCAAATACAAATCGTATGGAACCTTTTCTCTTGATATCAACAAGAGAGTCATCTCCAAATCTAACTTTGCCTGTCACTTCCTCACACAGATCATAAAAGAAACTCTTGAAACCACTCATATGGTTGCTTGCACCATTATCCATATACCATATATTAGTGTTGTAGATATTGGTTTCAAAAACGCTTGGTTTTACTTTGTCTTCTTGAAGGAATACTACTTCATTCATCATTAACTCATCGGCTATGTGAGTTTCCTCATCTTTTTCTCCACTACTTCTTGCAGTTTGAGTAGTCTATCAGGGCAGTCTGATGCATAATGTCCTTGTTTGTCACATCTGAAGCAAGTGATATGCGACAGGTCTTGTTCCTTATCTCTATCCTTTTGTTAAAAACTAAACCTGCCACGTCCTCCTCTGCCCCTGGAAGAACGACCTCCTCGTCCCCTTCCTCTGTAGCCTCCAAAAGGATTTGAGTTAGCAAACATGAGCTTGCCTTGATCATCATCTTGTTCGGACTCTTCTTCACTAATTCTTTCTTCGTAAGCCTTGAGTCGACCTACAATATTTTCGAAACTAGTTTTATTCAAGTCAAGTACCTGTTCGAGGGAAGCTACAATATGAATAAACTTCCTTTGAGGGAGACTTGACAAGAACTTCTTGAAAATCATTGGTTCGGCCAACTCGTTTCCCAAAGCAGCTGATTTTGTTGAAATTGCAGACAACCTTTCAACAAAGTCATCAATCCTTTCTGTCTCCTTCATCTTTAAGCGGTCGAAATCAGCCATTAAGGTTTGCAGTCTTGCTTCCTTAACCATGTCCGCTCCAATATGCCTCGATCTGATAGCTTCCCATATCTCCTTTGAAGTCTCTAGAGTTCCAACTTGGAGAGTAAGAGTTTCAGGGATAGACTGTATGATAAGAGCGATTGCCAAATCGTTCTTTGTCTCATCAAAGCTTCCTTTTTCTATTACATCCCATGATTTGTGAACCCTAAGCAGGATTCTCATCTTCATAGACCATACAATATAGTTGCTTGAATTCAAAATCGGGTACTTGATAGAAGAAGAACCTCCGTCTGTCGATGGTGACGGTTCTGGAACCTGAGATAAATTTTTCTTGTCCTCTTGACTCATCGTCAAGCTTTTATCGTTTCCTCCTCCTTCCATCAAAGCTTTTACGTCTTTTCCTGCCATTGAAGAAGCTCTAATACCAATTTAGAAACTAATAAATTTTCTTTTTCTTAGATTAACAATTGGAGAAGAAAATTTTAAATTGTATTTTTAAAAATTTTAGTTAAAAACAAAATCTATGTGACAGATTTTCTATTGTTTATTGAAATCGTTAATCAAAGATGATCCTATTTCCATATAATATTTCTAATTTTACCCACGTCATTTTTTTTTCTCCTTGTTTGTTTCAGGACCGTGTTCCTCAGATCTCATACCAAGGTATTAATTAATCTTATCAAACAGTTTGGGGTCTTAAAAAGAAAAAATAATTTGGGTTTTTAAATCCTTCCTTCTCAACCCTCTTCGAATATCAAATATTTTAAAGTTTTCTTAGGATATTTTGCTATATATCTTCTTACTCAAAAGCCAATACTCAATACCATTCACCAAACTTATTTTGCTATAACTATAGGTCCATGTATAAAAAAGGTCATGAAAATGTATATGAAGCTTTTTATTGTGCTTGTTCAATACTCTTGCTAAGTATAACATCTCAGAAAATATTATTGAGTAGTACGATATATTTTAATATAATTATATATATATATATATAATGTTTTATATTATAAACGCTTAAACCGCCTAAAAACCGTTTAGGCCCCGACTAAGCGTTCTAGGCGCTAGGCGTTGGGTTACCGCCCAGATACCGTATAGCGCTTTCTTGAACACTGCCAAAAGACATAAATAAGTAACCCAAATTTAGAGCATTGTGAATTAGTCTTCAATTTTCCTAGATCAAGTATGTGGTTACAAAAGCAAATTGTTGTGTGTACGGTTTATGTATAACGAGGAGTTTCTCTCTATGCGACTAATGAGGATTGGTAATAACATTTAGAGTTAATTATGAGATAAGCATTTATTTCTATGGATGGGTATTGTTTAATTAGGACTTTTTCCCGTACTTACAGATTTAGGTATTTATTTTGCACTAAAATGACGACATTGCCCTCTAAAAGCTGAACTCAAACGCTTCGATCTCCACCGCAGCCTTCTCTGTTCTCTCTCTCTTCGGTGATGAACAACTTCAAAGAGCACATACATCTCCATTTCGAATCTTCTAAATATCTGAATACGAAGATTAAACCAAAAAAACTTATGCATTGATTCGGCAATATAAATTTGTTATCGAGGTGCAAATCTATTAATTATGATGATTGTGGTTGTTGAAGAATGAAGTAGACGGAGACGAGAAACTTCAAAAATTAAAACCTTCTGAAACTTTAAAACAAAAAAATGCAGAGTTTGTTTAACTATTTTCCCTTGGGTTCACCAATTACTAGTTTTCTTAGGGTTTAATTTTCATCAATTGAGAACCTGGAAAAAATATCTATTTTTTACTTTTATGTGTGTGATCAATTCCCGAAGGTGGTTTGATGTATTTTTGGTTGTTTTGGTTTGAGATTGAAGAAATTGGGATTTATTTATATTTGTTTGGAGCCCAAATCAAAAAATCTTTTGAACGGGAGACAAATTGAACATTTATCTTGAGGCAAACCTCTTCTATGTCATCGTCTCCGATCTACTCCTTTGCCGTCTCCACCGCTATGGCTAAATAGTCGCTCCCCACCCTCCTAACTCATCTTCGATGGCTCTCCTCCGCCGCGCAACCACCAAACCCATCCCGATTCAACCGAAACCCTTCTGCTTCACCACCTTCCACCATTCCTTGTCACCTTAATAGGCTATCTCTACTACGCAAAAATCTGTCTCTATAGTAACTCAGAAGCCGCCATGATAATGATCTCATGATAAATCGAAGAAATCAATTGATCCGATCGTTGTTTAAAATTATATCCCTTGGGTTCACTATATATTTAAAAGAAAATCAATTGAATCCTTTGGGTTTATTGGAGGACATAATGTTGGCGATGTATTGTGAATCGGGAGCGAAGATAATAGTGGTGATGGATTTAACAGAGACGATGAAGAACGATGAAGTACGATGAAGATGATGAAGTTGATGCAGAGCACGAAGAAAAAAAAAAGGTTACAACAGAAATGCTTTATTTCAATTTTTTTGTGGCATAAAGGCCCATTTGAACAATAACCCCTAACATTTACTACTTTTTATGGACCTGAGTCTGAGACGGATAACACTTTCTCGTGGTCTAAAAAGTTTTTGTTTGTACGAAATCAATAACAAATCCTAAATGAAAATGTAATTACGTTTCCCCAATCTATCGCCTCATTCTTAAGGCAAGATTGGCAGAGCGTTTTTTAGGGCGTTATGTGGGAAACACTAAGTCTGGAAACGCTAAGTCTCAACGTCTATTAAGTTTTTTTAATTTCTTTCACACACGTGTAAGAAAAAATAGGTAACTGCTCTAGTTATCACGCATGATATGAAAGATGATATGAAAGAGTTTGAACTATTATTTTAAAATAATCATGAATTATCACTTAAAATATATTAATTTTGAAACCAAAATATTCTGGTAAAAATATTTTTACTTGAGTCCAAATAATCAACAATATATTTGAATATGCTTTCAATATTCGATTATTCAATTTTAAAATTAACATTTTCAATAAAAATAGTCATAATTGGTTTCTGAACAAGATGTTTTTCATAAATTTTTAAATAAAATTAGTCATAAATAAATTTGTTCCAAAACAAAATACTTTTATTTATAAAAAAAAAATATATATTTTAGATCTTTCTCCCAGCCCCGCTCACAGCTTCCTGCTCTCCGCCCCTGTTTCAGCTACTTAATGTTGTTGTTCCCCTCTCCACTTTGCCAATCTAGCCTTTAAAAACAGAAAGCACCGTACATTTATAACTGCCACTAAGCTTAATAATTCTCCTACAAGGGAGAATGAAAACGAAATACGCTCAACACTAGGTAACAACGTGGAATGAAAACATGAACCATAGCTCGTCTTGTTGCGAATTTGAATTGGTGATAGAGATGCGAAGCTTTGGCTAGATTGTCTTTTCAACGAGATCTGAACCAAAGCTAGTCGTTTGTATGTGATGTCCCAAACACAATTACTGGATTCATTAATGATTCATCTCTGATTCCTTGATTTCAGGTCATTATAAGACATAATTTTGTAAATTTGGAGTGTTTATAGTTTCTAACTTTTCTATCAAGTTTCAATATTTTAAAAATATTTCAAAATAAATTATATAGTTTATTATATTATATAAAATTATAAAATTCAACAAAAAGTAAGAAATTGAATTTAAATATTGAAATTTTGACTCGTTACTCAGTAATTTTTTTTTAATTCAATAGATATTATTTTTAAAGAATAATATTAATAAAACTTAAATATTTATAGAATATGAATCCAACGAGAATATGAATTCGGCGAACCCAATCGGAGAATATGAATCCGGCGAACCCAATCGAATTCAAATTCAACATTTTGTTTCTTTTTTAATCCCTTAACTGTATTATTAATAATATACAAGTTTGTGCTAATTTTGCCATATTTAAGAGTGAGTTCTAAATTTGAAAGAACAACTTAAACTTTTTGAGAATCTCCCTAAAGTCAATAATTTTATTTTAAATGTTTTTTTATTAATTTACTTTTGAATAAAAACAGTATAGAAATATATATGTAAAGTTTTTGTAAATAATATTCCTAATTCTTAAATTATGTGTAATTTCCTATTTATTTAGATAAGTAATAGTACTTTTTTTTTCTTTTTTTTTTTTGGTGGGACAAAAAGATAAGTAATAGTACTTAAATTCCATATTTTATGGGGAAAGTTAAATACAGCAGTAGTTTCGGATATCCAAAGGGTTTGAGATAGGAAGTGCCGTCCACGATCTTCGTCTCTGTGTTTGTCCTCTCTCTCACAAAATTGAATTGGTCATTCTCTATTACAACCTCTGTTTTCATACAAGACAGAGAGTCATTTTTAACTTTTGTCCGGGCAAAGTCTGCAGCATCAGAATCCCGGTTTTGATCTAAATATATATATACTTGGTCGTCCCTGTTTGTTTCTGGGTCTGAATTTAATAATTTGTTTCAGAACTGAAAGCTGCCATGAAGTATTTCGGTCGCCTGACTATTTCACGATGCAATTCAAAATCATCTTCTTCGGTGTTGGTGTCGGATCCGGTCCCATCTGATGTCCTAATGGACATCATCTCGAGATTGCCGGCGAAATCTGTAGGCAAGTGCCGTTGCGTTTGCAAGTTTTGGGCTTTGATACTTGGGCTTCCCGAGTTTGAAGAGTTGTTCCTGAGCAAGTCTTTGTCTCGTCCTCGTCAGTTTCTGTTCGCCGCCGTCATAGATGACCCTGGAGCAGTTCCTTTCTTCACTTCACAACCTCCTCATCAGATTCAAAATCCGCCTCTTGTATGGGTGACTCCTCACCACACGTATTTGCCTGCTGGTGGGTTATCTAAGATTTCTCAACCTGTTCGTGGATGGGTCTGTATTGAAGATGGGACAGGGATGTTTGTGGTTTGTAATCCAATCACAGGGGAATATGTAATCTTACCTACCTTGAAAGAGAAGATGATGATCTGGGTGAAAATGTCTTTGGGGTATGATCCGGTGGACAAACAGTTCAAGGTATTGTGCTCGACTTGGTCACCATTCAATTCACTAAGTATTCCTGCGGAGCATTATGTTCTAACGTTAGGAGAACAAATGGTTTGGCGAACCATTGAATGTTGCAGACCTATTCGTCATCTTGTACAAGGCGGTGATGGTATTTGCATCAATGGCCTTTTGTATTATATGGCTGAGTCCAATAACTATCAAGATATTTTCATAGTTTGTTTTGACACTAGGTTTGAAAAGTTGAGCTTCATCAACAAACCTGACGGCATGTGGCCAGTAGGTCTTGAATCACGACTCGTTAACCACAAGGGCCAACTGGGTATTATGCAGTGTTCAAACCCCAATAGAATTGATGGACACGCTACAAGTTTTTGTTTGTGGCTTCTTCAAGGAGGAGGTACCGAATGGACCAAGCATATCTCCCAGTTGCCTTTCTTGTGGTGGAACCTTGCTGGAGAGACTGAGTTGGGCATAGTTGGAATCAGGGCAGGTACATGTGAACTTGTCTTGTCACCGCGGTTTCTATCAGGCCGGCCTATCTATCTTTTCTACTTCGATCTCGAGCGAAACATTGTTACAAGCGTTGGAATCCAAGGTTTTGAAGGGGTTAACTCTAATATATTACTAGCTTACTGCTTCGTAGACTATGTAGAAAATCTCAAGCTTATATAAAGGGGTTTTTGCTTTGCTTTGCTTTGGCTTTAGACTTTGTAAAACTATTTTTTCTTGCTTCTAGTTTTTGATTTTATTTTTTCTCTTATTTGTTTTACATGTATAACAACAATCAAACCATATGTGTATATAAAAGTGTCTTACATACTATAAGAAGAAGTGGCCAATACCTATCAGGCCAAAGTAAAAGATAAAAGAGCTACAAAGGATACACATCGAAAACGCTTTAAAAGGTTTGGATTTTTTTCTTTTCTTTTCCTGATGGTTTTGAGATCACAAAAGAGTGGAGGGGGCCATGCTGTAAGAGTTCTTCTCTGGTTACCTCTTTTGAATCTCTGGTGAGACGTAGTTTTATAGTTTCCAAAGTCAGTTGTACATGATGATCCCTGAAAGAAGACATGATATACATAGAAATCATGTTACTGACTTGATTATAATACACTGGGATTGTACACATGTATTTTAGGTTATCATGTCCTGTCCTGTGGTTGGTCATGAAACTGAATGCATGGATCCTTTCAGATTAAAAATAATAATAATAATAATTGTTCATACCATTGTGAAGGTGACATCCTTACTTGCAAGATTAAATCGCCTCAAAAGAATCTGCCCCGTCTGTTTCTTGTCAGCAAAGAAAGTGAAATGAGAAAAAATTGGAGTAGCATTGATCCTTATTACCACGACGAAGGTGTCCAGATTGAGAAAGAGAGTGCTCCGGATCGATTCAAGTTTCGGATGATTGGTCACCCTTGCTTCCGAAACATTACTGCTGACCAAGCAACAGAGTACTTATCTGACAAGCAGTTTGGTAATAATGTTGTTCATCCGAGCTCTCGAGGAGTCAATTATTTTACTTTGATATTAAAGATTTACGATAATGTGTATCTGCACAGGGAGATAGTTGAAGGCGGGAAAGGGAACAAGGACGACGTTGGTATTGGGAAGCTACTGAGAATTGGAGATGAAACGTGCGAGTGTCTAGATTGGCTGATGGATTGGTATGTTGGTCCGTTGGTAGCTCGTCTTGTGACCATGCTCTCAACCATCGCAAGTTCCGAACCAGGACTCAACCGGAAGTAGATGATCTCCTCAGGATTGAGAAGGCCGAGAATCCAAGGATGGTAGTCTATGCTTTTGGGATTTCGCACGAACATCCGGGTGCCATCATACTGACTTACATACGGAGCATCAATCTACACCATGAGTATATAGGTTTATGCCCAAAGGGGTTCAAGTTTAGAAAAAAGGATGTTTCAGGATCTTGGAAGGCTTGTAGCTTTATTTTAAGAGGCACTTGCGTAGATTTTAATCTAGATTAACATGTTTCAAGTACGTTTTTGACATATATATAGCAAGGTTGTGACTCTTTTCATTTGTCTATTATATATTCAAAATAAAATAAAGTGCATAAAAATCATTTGTCTACTGATGTATATTCATAATAGAACAACATTTACATAGCAATTTATAATCCCCTTGGCTCAGGTTCTTTCTTGATTTGTACTTCTTCAGATTTAAATTGCAGTGATTAGTATGTTGGTGCAGTTTCACCTCCGGGAGGAGACTTTTTAGATCCTGTGAGTTCTGCAACCCTTAGTATTGCGCAGGTAATAATGTCACGTTGCAGACAATGAAGAGAACGTCAAATCCTTTTACTCAGAAGCTTTGGCCTCAAGGCAACAAGAATTTCAGGTTTTATGATCTTTACAATATTTGCTTCTTTCGTTAGGATGTTTTAAAAAACTGATCAAAACTCTGAAGAATTGGTGAGAATTTACTCTGTTTCTTCAGCGACACGGTTCTGTCATTTACCAAGAATGTATCAGAACTGGACTTCAAGATCCAAAGAATTGTCATGGAGAGTTTTGGGATCTACGAAAACTACATAGACGAACATCTCAAATCGACGAAATGCCTAATGCGGATGATGAAATACAATGGAGTTGATGAAACAGAGGAGGGGCTAGGCATGGAGGCTCATACAGATAGAAATGTGCTCACCATAGTTTGCCTGAACGATGTAGCAGACGGAGGATTAGAGGTGAAAACCAAAGACGGTAGCCACTGGATCGAAGCTAACCCTCTCAAGATTCTTCATTCCTCGTCATTGGGGGAAGTATTTTGCATGTAAGTCCCAACCTTTTCTCTGTACAGACTTTTCAATAGATGATGATGCTTTAAGATGTTTTCAGGTACTGCTGAACGGCCGGGTGCAATCTGCGGTTCACCGTGTGGTTAGAATGGGGACGGAAACAAGGTACTCGTCTGGACTTTTCTCTATGCCAAACACCGAGGATTTGATAAGTGCACCGGAGGAGATGGTTGATCCCGAGTATCCTCGCCTCTTTAACCCCTTTGATTTTGAAGCATACTATAAGTTCACCTGCGAGGGATCCGGAAGGAGAGATCTATCTGGTCTCAAGACTTATTGTAGCCTCTTGAAATAAGATTCTCCATGTAATAATAACCTTTTGTATTTACAAAGTGTAGCCATATATCACAAGATTTTTTCATCGTCAAGAGTCTCCATGTAACCTTTTGTTTTTACTTCCTTAAAAACATAATCAATGTTTGACTGTTTCAAACAGTCTGTTTGTAAACAACAACAACCCAATATCTTGATGTCAGAGTAATATTAAGAGTTCCTAATATTAATCTCGAAAACGAATTATACAAATAAAGAAGAAGAAATAAAAATAGATTTTTGGAAGTTTTGATAGTGGATGAATGTAAATATGAGAAAGAAAATAAAAAAGTAAAAAACAAAAAAATAATTTCTATATATACATTTGAGAAAAATATGGGAATGATGAGCGAGAGAGATTGCAAAACCAGACGCTTTGCAGTAGTGAGTATGATGAGTAATAAAAAAAAAAGTAAGTTATGATATACGGTTTTTACGGTTTTTAACCATGATATAAGTGTGCTTTTTAAGTCTTTTCATTTGTTTCTAAGTTGTATTTGAATCTTTACAGGTTATTTAGGATTTTGGCACGGATGGAGCGAAATGAAGCAATTTGGATCGTTTGGGAGCATTTAATCTGAGGAAATCAATTTGGAGTCTGATCCTATGAAGAGCATCGACCGACACCAATGGAGCATCGGTCGACACCAAGCTGATCTGACACAAGACTTCAAAATTGAAAGTTTTACAAAGTTGCCCGAAGTTTTCTATATTTGCATCATTTGTCTCTGACGTGTTTTAGGACATATATATAGTGTTTTTGGGTTTTGTAAACCCTGAAGTTTTATTCTAGCAAGTTTTATTTTTCTGCAACCCTGTGAGATTTTGAGAGCTTTTGGGAGAGAGATCTGAACTACTTTGAGAGAATAATTTTTGAACTCCTTCTTTACTCTTTTAATCTCAATTGCTAATTATTCAGAATTATGTTTTGTTCTTCATTGAATATGTCTGAGTAGTTTGCTTGTTAGGTTCAGAGTTTTTCACAGGGATTTTATGATTTATTAGATCTGTTTATTTAGGATTCATTATCTTACTAGATCTTCATCATAGGTTGTTCTTCATATTAATCTTTGATTGGCCATCTAGAATTAATAACTTAGGAAAATAAATTGATATGAGAATATAATTGATTTTCCTGATAAAACCTTTTGATGAGCAAAATTACTTTCTGCAAAGAGATTTGATTTAGTAATTTTGTGAACAATCTAAACCTGTTTTTAAAGCTGATTTTTAACCTAGAATTTTACAAAGAGATTTGGATTTTCTGGTTTTAAATTTAGATAATATTTGCATTGAGAACTGATTTATTTTACAAAAGAGTTTAGAGTTCTAGATCTGATTTTAATTGCTTGAATCATATTTAATTATTGATTTAATATTTTGTAATTTCCTGAGAAATTCCCTGGACCTAGCTTTTTGATCTTCTGAATTTACAACCTTTGATTTAATATTTTGCATTGCTTTTCTTTATTTAAATCAACTTGTTTAACGTAATCATAAAACTCTATAATTTATTGTGTAATCTAGAGTCCTTGTGGAATTCGACCCCTAAGTACTACTTTGACCTCTTAATTTGAGAGAGTAGCTCTAGGGTTTAATTTGAGCATATCAAATTTTGGCGCCGTTGTCGGAGACTCTTTGATCTACCATTAGATTTGAGTTTTTAATTTCGTCTAAATTTTTGTTTTTATTTTCTACTTACACGTTTCAGGTACATGCCTAATAAGCCTAACACAAGGAGCAACAAGACTAGTCCTATTGTGAAGCTTACAAATCAAGAGTTAGGAAAACTTGAGCGTGAGAACCGAAAAGCAGCCAAATCCTTGAAGATGGTTAACACAGTCATTCTGATGCGTGATGAGGATGGTGCTTTGAGGGATCAAGAGGACCACTTGCGCAACGAGCAGGGCCAAAAACTTGATGCAGAACGGAATGTTATTGCTGAAGTTTTTGTTGGCGACGAGCAAGCTGCTGTTGTCGATGGTGTCGATCGACACCAACAGGGTATCGATCGACACCCCCTTCCTGCAGACGGACGTGGAACTGCAAACCACGTTAACAATCCGGTTCGAAGATAGGAGCACAACCGAGATTTGATCAGGACCATTGCTGACTACAACCGGGCTGATCTTGTGTATGAGAACCGGTCTGCTATTGTTCCTCCTCCATTCCAGAGGAATGATTTTGAGTTGAATCCTGCATATTTTCAACTAGTTGGGCAGAGACCTTTCGCTAACCTGCCCAATGAGAAGCTTTTGGACCACATTGAGCATTTTGAGGATCTTGTGACCAGTATCAAGGCTAATGGAGTGACTGAGGATTACATCTTCTGCAAGCTCTTCCCTTACTCACTTGCAAGAGAGGCATCTCAGTGGTTGATGCAGTTACCAAATGGATCATTGACAAATTGGCATGACGTCAAAGTGGCCTTCCTCAACTACTTTTATGATGATGCAATGTCAGATGAGTTGAGAGTTAAGCTGTCCTCTTTCAAGCAAAGACCAAATGAAGCTTTCAAGGCAGCTTGGGTGAGATTCAAGGCTTATCAAAGGGATTGTCCACACCATGGTTTCTTAAGAGTTCAATTGTTGAGTATCTTCTTCAGAAGATGTGACTGGGAGTATCAGTTAGCTTTGGATGTTGCAAGCCATGGAAATTTCAAGACAAGATATCCTGAAGATGTTGAAGCTTTGATTGAGAATTTGGCCTCCAGCAATAGTACTAAGAGAGTTGATGCTGAAAGAAAGAGATTACATGGAGGATTTGATTCAAACCAGCTAGCTTCAGTCAATGTTAAGCTAGATTCAGTGCATAATCTTCTCGTAGGTAAGAAATCAGTTCACTTTGCTGCTGAAGTTGAGACATTTGAGCCACCACCTGAAACATGGAATAAAGAAGCAGATGTCAACTTTGTCTATGGAAATTAGGGTCAAAGATTCAGTAATCAACAAAACAACAAGCCTTACAGTGGGAACTCTTTGGGCTACACTCCTAAGCCTGATTTTCAGAAGCAGAAACAAGAGAACAACTTCACAAGGACTTATGGGAACTCTTCCTATCAGTCTCCACCTCCAAAAACTCTTTCTGAGATTAGAATGGAGGCCATGCTTGAGCAGCTTCTTCAGGGACAAGAGAATATGACAGTGACATTCAAAGGGAAGATTGATAATGTCTACAATGAGCTTACTGGGAGGATTGATGCATTGAATATTCATGTTAAAAAGCTGGAGAATCAGGTTGCACAGACTGATGGGTCTGTTAAAGGCAAGAGGGTTTTCTTCCTGGAAGAACTGAATCAAACCCCAAACATTCTTGTAATGCCATATCAGTGAGAGATGAAGATGATAGAGAAATTGTTTCTGCAGAACAAGGAGAAAAATTGACGGAGATGTCAACTCCAGATGATGGTGTCGATCGATACCACATGGGTGTCGGTCGACACCCCTCTCAGACAGAACCCGAAACTGCAAAATCTCAGGTTCCAGCTGCTGAAAGGGTGTACCAACCGAAGATTCCTTTTACTAAGCCAAGAAGGTCCAAGCAAGAGCTTGAGAAGCTAGATGAAAGGCAATGATGGATAAGGTAATGATTGAGATGCCTTTGATTGATGCAGTAAAGCTTTCACCACCACTTAAGCGGTATGTGAAGAGAATGATATCCAATGGTTTGAGCCCTGAAGAAGGAGCACTACTTACAAAGGATGTCAGTGCATTTCTTTTAAACCAGCCTCCACAGAGGAAGAAGGAGAGGAAACAGGAAGTGGTTGTCTCTAAGAAAGTAAGTGCAATAATTCAGTGTAGAGTTGCAGAGAAATTACCAGATCCTGGAAGCTTTGTACTTGATTGCTCTATCTCTGCAGAACGGTTTGCTCACTCACTTTGTGATCTAGGATCTAGTATTAACTTGATGCCACATTCTATTGCTGTGAAACTTGGGATGACAGAATTCAAGCCAACTCAGATTGCTCTTATCTTAGCTGATAGATCCAAAAGAATTCCTGAAGGTGTTTTAGAGGATATTCCAATTAAGGTTGGAAACTTCATGATTCCCACTGACTTTGTGGTGTTGAAGTATGACAAAGAGCCTAGTGATCCTCTCATCTTAAGAAGATCTTTCTTGGCTACAGCTGGTGACATTATAAATGTAAAGAAGGGACACATAACATTGAATGTGGAAGGTTTGAGTCTGAACTTTGAGATGGATAAGCTAAGGAGAGCTCCTACTATTGATGGGCAGACATTTTCTGTGGAGATTGCTTCTAATGATGATCCGATAATAGAGATTCATGAAGACATTACTGTTGGGTATGTCAAGAAGTTAGGTATTGTTGAGAAGCTAAACTGCAGAGAAGAAACACGAGTTTCAGGTTTAGTGACTATCGATGCTCCATTAGCATCGGTCGACAACCCTCCACATCCGAGCCTGCACTTGTCCACAACTGATGCTCCAAGTCTGACAACTGTTCCCAAACAGAAGACTCACCCCTCCACACCCCAGAGTCCTCAGGTAAGGCAAAGGTATGCATCTTCTTCACCCAAACCCCCTCTTATCATCAACAAGGCTTTCAAAGGTACAAAAACTGTTTTGCAGTTAATCAAGCCACGAGATTATCGTAGAGCGCTTGTTTCTTCTGTTGATGGTTTTGCAGGACATAAGAGAAGCAAACCCATTCCAAAATCCCACCCTAGTCCTGTTCCTCATGTCCTTGGTAGATCTCATTCTTCTACTGTTTATACACCACCTTGGATGAAAAGGTCATGCTATGGGAGGCATTCACTGCCATGTTCTGCTCCACCTTATGCCTGAGCTTCAACGTAGTCCAGCTAATGACTGAAAACAAGCGCTTAGTGGGAGGCAACCCACTTCTAGATTTTTCTTTTCCTTTTGAGTCATTTTTCTTTTTGCATTGAGTCAGTTTTTGTTTGAAATTTGTTTGAAATCATGAACTATCTATCTATCATGTTGCTTTTAACTTGTGTTTGAGTGTCTCTTAACAGAATAATCATCCAAGGATTGATCCATCAACACAACTATCTGCAACTAACAAGGAGTTACGGCCAAAAACACCATTCGTGATGAGTGTCGATCGACACTGAAATGGTATCGGTCGACGCCCCATGGTAACCCAAAAACAGTTCATCTTTTCCTTACAATTTTCAATACGTTTTGTTTCTTTTGACTTTCCCTTGCTTGAAAACACTGGGGACAGTGTCGTTTAAGTCTGGAGGAAGTTAGTACTAACTACTAACAGAGTTTTTGTTTTTAGTGTGTCAAAACCGATTTTTGTTTTTATTGAGTCAAATTTTTCAAAATTTTTGTTGGGAACTATGATTTTTCTCTTTAGTGTATTGCCTTGGTTGATTAATGCTGCAGATTGAATCCACTAATCTGACTAATGAAAAATCCAATGGCTGACCAGTAAACCAGAGACATCCAAATTTCCAACAGAATCCATAAAAGCCTGAGGTAATTTCTGCACTTTTCTTTTATCTCATCAAGGAGATTGATGTTCATAGAGCTTGACTCCTTGTTCATGCCTGAAAAGTAAGATTTTCAAAAGAAAATGGTACTCCTCTCCCTTATTTAAGTTGAAAAGATCACTCCTGAGAGTTTTGTTAAAAAAAAAAAGAATAAAAGATGAGATGATTTTGATCAGTTTAGAGAAAGAGGTAAATTACCAGTGACCTCATTATTCTACTCTTGAGTCAAATGATCACACAAAGCTTGGAAGCGAGGGGTAGGTAAATTTCCGATGACCCCATTATTCGCCTACACCTTTGCATGTAAAAAAAAAGGTCAGTAAAAAAAAACAGCAAAGCAAAGCTCAAAGGAGGATAAGAATAGAATAAGTCTGGGGGAGAGGAAGAATACCACATGTTGTAAAAAGATATATCTTGCTTGTTATGGTATAGTACGGGAATGAGTCTAGAAGGTTCTTGACATTGATCAAATTGATGAGACCCACCGATGAAGGCTTAATGGAGGAAGTAGTGAAATTTGGTTTGAAGTTGGGATGCTACGAATGTCAACGGAGAAGTACATGGTGGTTCGATTTGGATTTGTCTACCAAGCATATGGATTATGGTTTGGATGATCATGGCAATACCTTAAAGAGAAAATGAGTGTCTGTGTTTTCAAACCTCTTTCACAGGTCTAAGTTTCTGTTTTGCTTGAGGGCAAGCAAATGCTAAGTCTGGGAGAGTTTTGATATGCTCAAATTAAACCCTAGAGCTACTCTCTCAAATTAAGAGGTCAAAGTAGTACTTAGGGGTCGAATTCCATAATGACTCTAGATTAAATAATAAATTATAGAGTTTTATGATTATGCTAAACAAGTTGATTTAAATAAAGAAAAGCAATGCAAAATATTAAATCAAAGGTTGTAAATTCAGAATATCAAAAAGCTAGGTCCATGGAATTTCTCATGAAATTACAAAATATTAAATCAATAATTAAATAGGATTCAAGCAATTAAAATCAGATCCAGAACTCTAAACACTTTTGTAAAATAAATCAGTTCTCACTGCAAATATTATCTAAATTTAAAACCAGAAAATCCAAATCTCTTTGTAAAATTCTAGGTTAAAAATCAGCTTTAAAATCAGGTTTAGATTGCTCATCAAAATTACTAAATCAAATCTCTTTGCAGACTATAATTGATTTTCCTAGGTTATTAATTCTAGATGGCCAATCAAGGATTAATATGAGGAACAACCTATGATGAAGATCTAGAAAGATAATGAATCCTAAATAAACATATCTAATAAATTATGAAATCCCTGTGAAAAACCCTGAACCTAACAAGCAAACTACTCAGACATATTCAATGAAGAACAAAACATAATTCTGAATAATAAGCAATTGAGATTAAAAGAGTAAAGAGGGAGTTCAAAAATTCTTCTCTCAAAGTAGTTCAGATCTCTCTCCCAAAAGCTCTCAAAATCTCACAGGGTTGCAGAAAAATAAAACTTGCTAGAATAAAACTTCAGGGTTCACAAAACCCAAAAAACACTATATATATGTCCTAAAACACGTCAGGGACCAATGATGCAAATATGGAAAACTTCTGACAACTTTGTAAAACTTCCAATTTTGAAGTCTTGTGTCGGATCAGCTTGGTGTCGACCGATGCTACATTGGTGTCGGTCGATGCTCTTCATAGGAACAGACTCCAAATTGATTTCCTCCGATTAAATGCTCCAAAACGATCCAAATTGCTTCATTTCGCTCCATCCGTGCCAAAATCCTAGATAACATGTAAAGACTCAAAAACAACCTATAAACAAATGAAAAGACTCAAAAAGCACACTTATATCATGGTTAAAAACCGTAAAACCCATCGTATATCAAGTTAGATGCACAGTTTTTTTTAACATCACAGTTAGGCCTGGGTATTCCGGTACCCGTTCGGGTTCGGATCGGGTATTTCGGATTTTCGGGTTTTTGGGTTTAGAGGTATAAGACCCGTTCAAGTATTTTTAAATTTCGGCTTCGGATCGGGTTCGGTTTAGGTATTTCGGATTCAGATTTGGATTACCCAAAGTTCACAAAATTCAAAAGTTTAGTATCTAATTTAGTCTAAATTATTCAATAATACGTAATATATCTGAAAATTTAGAGTATTTTTTACCCAAATTTACTAATAAACAGTTTAAATACTTCAAATTATCTCAAATATCTACAAATCTGAATATTTTGAACACTTATATTATTAAAATTACAAATATTACTAATATATTAATAATATGGGTATATTCGGATACCCGTTTGGATTTCAGTTCGGATCGGGTTCGGGTTTTCGGATTTAGAGATTTAGAACCCTTTCGGATATTTTTCAATTTCGGATACGGATTCGGATCAGGTTTAGATCGGATCTTCGGATCCGGATATTTTGCTCAGGCCTAATCACATTAACCCAGAGGTAACCCATAAGTCCCACCAAATTTCAATGGTAGAGTCTTTAAAGTAGTTCAACCTAAGAAAGATATTAGAAAATTAATTTCCATTTCAAAAACAAAAGATAATTAATGGATCTATTTCTGATTCACATGATACCTCAGCTTTGAAATGTGTATAATATTGATCAGCTCATGAATGAAAGAGCATTTTTATAGCTATTTGAGTGTAATAAAAAACACTCTTGGTTTTTTACAACTATGCAACAAAACCACTCTTTGGATTTTTCATACAAAAACAAAAAACAAAACCACTCTCTTGGACATTGAAACTCACTTCATATTGTCGAACATATCAAACTTACGAGATGATTGACAAAAAAAAAAATCAAACTTACGAGATGAAGTGCCTTCGACCTTAATTATTTCGTGACGAATCGATTCGACGTATAGATAGATAGTAACGATTTAGGTTATATGATATTTGAGAACTCATAAGGTAGTAGTTTAGTTGGGCCTTTTCTTATTAGAAGTAGATATTCACATTTTCATTTAGCCTTTTTATTTTATTTTTTATTTAATCGTCCATTTACGTTTTCTTTTTTGACATTATTGGGTGGCACACGTGTAAGTGATGATGAAATTCTTTTTAACATTATTTTATTATACATTTTCCCAACATTATTATTTTCTTATACATTAACCACAACCAATAATTTAACAAAAGGAGTGTACCTTATCTTTATGCATATGTAGGTTAAATCCAGGATATAGGAAATGAATGAATGATAGAGATAAGATTTATATAATCCATGCATGATATAGATAAGTTATCACATCACAATAGTCATGCTTCTTGAACTTGGATTACAACAAAAGACAACAAAACCAATCGGATCGACGATATGGGATCATAAGTTCATAACATCAATATACATATTTATCTTTCATGTTCCTGTAACACAATAACGAAACGGTTTGTTCAAGCGGTTTTTAATCCATACCTCTTAACCCTTTCATCAATCCAATCTCTCATATCCTTCAGCACAATCTCAGCGTTCTCGTCGGTCTCTCCTTGAATCAGCGAATGGTACATCCCTTCATATATCTTCAATGTTTTATCAGCGCTCGATGCCTTTTCGTATAGTAGCTTCGACGATGTAGGACATGTTACTCCATCCGAGGTCCCGTGCGCCGTAAACACCGGAATAGTTACACGCCCGAAATTCTCTTGAACGTACTCGGTCTTCCTCAGTAACTCTCTCATTGTTCCCACTCTAGGCGGCCCTGTGTATCTACAAAAGCAAAATATTATATTGTCAAGCTAATGATATCGTAAACGGTTGCTTCCAAGAAGTAGTTTTATAGTACCTTCGTGGGTTAGCTGCGATGATCTTAAGCTTTTCGGGGTCCTTGACAGACATCCCAACCATTTTCTTATCGGGCATTGCGGCCCACGTATCAGCCAACCCAAAGAGGAGACCGTAAGCAAAAAGGTGAGGCTTGCTTGGTTTCATATCCTCGGGGATAACAAAGAGAGGAGCCGAGAAGATCAAACCGGTCCAAGTACCAGGCTCCGACTGAAAATACATGAGAATTGTCACAAGACCTCCCATAGACTCACCAAAGAGAAAAGCCGGAAGATCCTTATACGGATCACTACAACGAACATGCTTAAAGAAAGCCAATGATGCTCCTGCAACTTTATCCATATCACCTAAAGAAACACTCGCAAAAAAAGCCAATACTTAATTTAGTCCACCAAAACAAGTTGATCAAAAAGATTTCAAAAAACAAGTTATATATAGAGCAAACAAACCCATATAGCAGCGGATGCCATCAGAGCGGCCATGACCGAGAATATCTGCGGCGAAAGCAGCGTAACCCCAACTACAAAAACGCATGCATATCTTCTGGAACATCCAGCCCGTATCGGATCCGTAGCCGTGAGACATATACACCGTCCCTTTGATCTTACCATCCAACGGTAAAAAGCTCTGAGTGAAGAGCTTGCCGTTGGGTGTTTCGAAGTAGGATTTGGTGTTACGTACCCCTTGTGATGTGTAGTACTCTTCCTCCGGCATGTCTCCCCAAAAGTTCGGTGG
>NC_025687.1:26346243-26353129 GCF_000633955.1 Camelina sativa | reverse complement strand
CACAGACGTTAGAAACAATTAACATATTTTTTTTTTTTTTTTTTTTTTTTTTTTTTTTTTTAATTTTATTTTGGGTTTGATTTGTGGAGATGTCATGAGTCTTGTACTTTGTATATATACAGCCTATTGAACAAAATTAACTAAAGAAAAATATAATTTATATATTTTAGATTTTTTTTTTCTTCTTTTGGGGATAAAGTATATTTTAAAACAAGCTTTAATAGTATAATGTCAGTGATCAAGTTTATGTAAAGTGTATAGAACAATGTTCTAAACATTAGCCGCTAAGAGTTAAGACAACCAAAACCACTTGAATTCTATATTTAACATTATACTTTAATATCTACAATAATAAATAAATATTAGAGAAACACAATTAAAATAAACAAATATATCTGTATTTTTTTGTTAAAGGATCTTTATATATTTTATATGGAAGAAAATATCCATTCTATATATTTACTTCTATATAAATAGTCATATTCAAAATTTCAATCTATTTCATAGGAATACTTTTTCAGTATATCTAAGAATTCAACAACAAAATTTCATGCATGAATTTGAGTTCTTTATCATAAATAATTATTTATTTATTTTTTAGACAAACTTTTTTTTTGTTAGTCATTTCGCAGTGTTGTTGATTTTTTTTTTAACATAATAATAATTGAATGAATTTATATTTGTTATTACAAAAGAAAATTGTTCATGGTTGCGTAGGTGTTATCATCTGAACTAAAAGTAGGATGCAATTTAGATAACCAAGATATAGAATTGACAAGGACGTGATCGTTTTTCTCGCTTTCATTCTTCACCAACCGCGATTTTGGGGTTGGTGGTGGGGTCGTTCAGAGTTGGTGCAAGAGTTGGTGGAATCATCCTATTCGGTTCATGTCCGATTAAGTCACTTTTTCACCAACCCCGGTTCGGTTCGGTTCGGTTCGCTCGTTTTCTTACCTACCCCGTCGGTCCGGTTTAATTAGCTATCTTCCGTACCCAGACTTATTGAAAGAAGTGATGAATGGGCATTGCTTAAAAAACTAGAGGGCATCATTGTTGATATCGGCCCATTCAGATAATAAGTCTCTTCTTAGTCAAAAACGAATCACAATTTTATGTCCAAATCCAAAATGCATATTGTACTAACTTACATTATATTTACAATACTTGAGAATTTAAAAGTGTTTTAGTAAAATGCAGCGGAAGCTGCAGAACAATCAAAGAGGAGGAACACAAAATCATGATGATTGATAGAAAGATAAATTAATTTGATACACGAAGAATACGTATAATGTAATTTATAAGAAGGTATGACTCAAATATTATACATTATTATTTAGTATCCTCGTATTGTATTGACATGCGACATTTGAAAACGTACATGAATCGGTGTGTACCATTTTATTCCCATTGTTGCCGCAGTAACATGCATGGGAACACCATTATTAAATTATTGACTTATTATTCTATAAATATATATATATATATATATATATATTTATAAAAAGATTTTTCGTTTACTTTTTGATATATAAAGATTCTTGTAATTATCTAGTCATAAACAATATCTTGAATTTGCTCTGCCAGATCATTGTTTCATACTTATTGCATTTCAATTATCTGTACACAGGACACATCCATATATAGACCATAGTTTCTAGCTTTTTTTTTTTTTTTTTAAAAAACCTTTTTCGTGTCTTACACTTACAAAATTACAATAAAAAGAAAAATTGATGCTCCTTATTTCTAAAAAAAAGTAGAAAAAAATAACATTCATGATTTAATAAATTACGACATCCCTATGGAGGGAAATAGTATAAGCGAAATTGACCTAAGGGGGAAACAAAGACAGTAGAAAATGGCTGGAAGAATATACGAGTGAACCTAACGTTCACATGCTTCTATGTGTCACTCTTCCTCCAACACACTTTATCATTTCTTTGTCTTTGCTGTCTTTTGGTCCATTAATCATTTAATATTTCCCCACTCATTTAATTACTTTATCTTATACAACTCATTACTATATTTTATGTACCATTTTTTTAATAATATATCAAACCGTTACAAGTTAAAATCTATACATATTTGTAAAAAGCAGTCTAACGTTTTGTTTGAATTTGAAAGAAAAAAAAGAAAAGAGAGAGAGAATGGTGGTAAAGTTGTTTTGATCTAGCCACCGCCGGATTTGGTTTGAGAAAAGGTCGGCCGGGATATAAATGGCGGCGTGGAAGTCGTGGATTGTGGCGGAGAAAGCACGGAGATGTGTACGGACGGTGTTCTTTATAACAGCAATGATGGCGTCTCTGTTAGCTTCGTCTTTGCCGGTTCTGATCACGGTGGCTGATGTTGTGGTTCCTTGCCTCATCGTCTCTAGCATCACGTGCCTCACGTGCCACTCCACTGCAGAACAACTTCGTCTGTATAGTTTCAAGAGCTCTCTCATTGATGTACCACCCATCTCCTTCCTTAGATCTCTCGTCATTCTCTGTACGTATTACTCCAAACACACAAATGTTTTCATATGTATGTATGTGGTTTCTTGATTAATTTATTACGCTTCCACTGATGATGATGATGGTGGAACAGGTCTCTCTTGGGTCTGTGAAGACACAAGATTAGCTTATGGTATTTATCTTGAAACTGTGATGCTATCTTCCTTTGGAGGGATACTTCTTGTTTTGGTTAAAACTTGTGTTTTCACTATGAATTCTCATCTTGAGGCTAAGGTCTACAACCTCAAGATCTCATGGGGTATGCCAGTTTTGCTACTATCCTCTGCTGTTTTTGGCCTAGCTCATGTTGTGGTTGCTTATCGAAAAAGCTGTGGAGCTAGAAGGAAGCTAATGTACCACAAAATTGACCAAGAAGCTGTAAAAATACTAATGCTTTCTTGTTTTTCCACTTGTTAGCTTGAGGTTTTTGTGGTTAGAGCTTAGTAGCTTACTCTTTTCTCTATGGTGTATGTGCAGGTTCTCTCATGTAAATCTGGTTTCTCAGGTTACAAGAAGGCTCATCGTCAATCTTTCACTCGGTCAAACTGCAAACTCTTAACCTATGCTGGTGAATTCAGACAAAACTCTTTCAGGGGAACATCTTTGGACAGAGAGGAGCTGCAACCAAGACTGCTTGCAAATGCTGACAGTTTATTCATCAAGATTCAAGGCTTAACTGTCCATTACAAGCAGTGTACTTCACAGTCTATTCCTCCTCATACTCCGTCCATTACCGTAAATGGTTCTGCTGTGGACATGAATGCGAGTAGGCTGAGAGTACTAGACAAGCAGATGTCAAACTTAACCTCTCAAACTCAGAGCAGTCATTTGCATCGAAGCTACACTATTCAGCCCGATAGACCATCGTTATATGATCCTCTGCTAGCCAGTTACCAAACCACACCCATTAGCTTGTTCATTAAGGATGATATAAATCAAATGGTTTCTATCAATCATGGGGATAATTTGGAGGGAAATGAGGATGTTGGTATAGTTCTAGTCCATGGATTTGGAGGAGGAGTCTTTTCATGGAGACATGTGATGGGAAATTTGTCTCATCAGCTCGGTTGCAGAGTTGTTGCATATGACCGGCCTGGTTGGGGATTGACCTCTAGGCTTATCCGGAAAGATTGGGAGAAGAGAAATCTAGCAAACCCTTATAACCTTGAAAGCCAGGTTGGTTTCTTCATATATGTATAACTGTTGAATATGTTCTGTATAAGTTGTGAAAGCTTCTTCATTCTCCCATCTCTTTTGACATATTTGATTCACAGGTCGATCTACTACTTTCTTTTTGCTCCGAGATGGGATTTTCTTCGGTGGTACTCGTTGGCCACGACGATGGCGGTTTGCTTGCTCTCAAGGCCGCAGAAAAGATACAAGCATCTACCTTAAACTGCAATGTAAGAAACAGATCCTTTAGAAGCTTATGACTTTGGTATGTTACTGCCCTTGACTATATCCTTGTTGCTTACAGATCACAATCAAAGGAGTGGTTTTGATAAACGTTAGCTTATCAAGAGAAGTAGTTCCTGCTTTTGCAAGGATACTTCTACATACTTCACTCAGGAAGAAGCACTTGGTGCGTCCTTTATTGCGAACCGAGATAACCCAATTGGTGAACCGACGTGCATGGTGTAACACCACCAAGCTAACCACTGATGTCACGATGCTCTACAAGGTAATAACTAGTCTCACTTTATAACCATCCGTAAAGCCATTTGGGATTATGCAGCTACCTTTACTTAATGCCTTTCTTGTGGGGTTAAACATTTCAGGCTCCTCTATGTTTAGAAGCTTGGGATGAAGCACTCAATGAGATAAGCAAGTTATCATATGAGATGATACTTTCACCTCACAATGCATCAGCTCTGTTGAAATCCATGGGAGATCTTCCATTTCTAGTTGTTGCTGGGGCTGAAGATGCTCTTGTTCCTTTAAAATCCTCAAAAGCTCTGGCTTCGAAACTCACCAATTCTGTAAGTTTAATATTCTCCCAACAAGAGTTTCATAACTTGGTTTTGCTATCCTGAATCTAAATCTATGTATTTGTGTTTGTGTGTGCGCACAGAGACTAGTAGAGATCTCAGGTTGCGGCCATCTGCCACATGAGGAGTGTCCTACAACACTTGTTTCCGCTCTCGGTTCCTTCATTTGCAGACTGATACCTAAACTACCAAACTCCTAAACAACATAAAACCATACCAAGCCACATAAAACCATCCCAGAGAAATGAAACAACGTCTGCAAGATATCAATAGTTCTCTACGCAGGAATATGACTCTTCGTGGTTCAGGCATCAGTATATTCTTAAACGGATCAACACTCCAACCAAAATTGCTAAAAAGAACCTTACTTCGGATCCTTTTATCTTCATAAAAGTTGGAGCTATGGCATTCAACTAGGCCAAGTGTATATTATCAGCCCAACTTTCTCAAACGCAACCTGTCTTTTTCTAATGAATATGTATATATGATTCCTGTTCAGAGAAAATACAAATCCTTACCAATGTAATTTGCTGTCATGCTTCTCTGGTGATGAACCGTTACTTTGATAATACAAACAAACCAGTCAGAAATGGTTTTTAGAGAATCATTCGAATACATGTTGAAAGATAGAGATAAATCGACTCAAGTCTCTAACAGAAAAGTACGCCAATAGAACAATAATAAGCAAACGATCCTAAAAGAGCTCTCTAGCGTCTTATCAAACACGACTCTCGGAATACTTAAGAAACAGATTAAAGGGGGAAGCATGACAAATGCGGTAACTATTATTCCTTGGCGGATTTGTTGATGAGAGACTTGTGGATGTGAGGGATGACTCCACCACCAGCAATAGTTCCTTTGATGAGGGTATCGAGCTCTTCATCTCCACGAATCGCAAGCTGTAAGTGCCTTGGCGAGATACGTTTCACCTTCAGATCCTTGCTCGCGTTACCAGCCAACTCCAAAACCTCTGCAGTCAGATACTCCAGTATTGCTGCTGTGTAAACAGCTGCAGTTGCTCCAACCCTTCCATGAGCAGTTGACCTAGTCTTCAACAGACGATGCACCCTACCCACCGGGAACTACACAAAGGAACCACTATTAGCCACAAAAAGAGAGTAAAGTAAAACACTAACTGTAACGTCTATCAATCATTAGCAAAAGAGAGTATAAAAATCTGAGAGCCACAAACATCAAACAGTATAATGAATTTACGAATGAGAAACCTCAGAGCTTCAGCAACAATAATGGTACAAGGAAACCACACCTTGTTGAACCAAATTAAGCTAACAAAGTGACTCTCAAAGAAGCATAACAAAGTGACTATTCCTAGCTGAATATTCAAATCTCTATCCAAGAGAAGACTCCGGATTCATGAAGTATAGAGAGCAAATTAGAGAAAGACCCAATCAGGGCGAATCAAGAGATCGGGGTCGATATCAACCACAAAAGCTCAACGAAGCAAATCTCCAACAGGTTACACAATAGAATACCAAATCTCGCATCCCAATGTCACTATTTCATAGCTTTAAGTATATAAAAAAATCTAGCTCAGAAATTTAATCGATCCAACACTTTCAAAACGCGATCTACTCATCGTTACCAGTTCGAATATAAAGGAAACACACACTAATTAGGGAGATTAGAGAGTGAGAATGAATACCTGTAGACCAGCTCGAGAAGAACGAGTGATAGGTTTCTTCTTGTCCTTATCCTTGTCGCTGCCGCTGGGTTTCCCCATAATCAAACCCTTAGCACCTTTCCCCGACATTTTCCCGCCAAAAGTCTCACAGTAAAAACGCTTCGCAGATAAGAAAAGAAAAGGAGATTTTAGATCGCACCAGGATGAAGAAGACGCAGATGAGAGAGAGAGAGAGAGAGAGAGAGAGAGAGAGAGAGTTCCCAGATACAAAACAAGAGAGAGAGAGAAAAAGAAGTCGGTTTATGTTGACTGTTCTACCCTTCTCCCCCAAACCTAATTACACTTCCCACCGCGGAAAATTAAAAGCCCAGGCCCAAACGTAAAGTCAAATTGTATAGTAAATGACAAATTCAGTCCCCATATTTTGCTTTATATTAAAAACAACCCCTGAAATACTTGACTGGATTCGAGAGAGATAGAGTGAAGAGATTCATTCTTGTTTGTTTTTTTTTCTCTGTATATTTTTTCAAGTCTGATAAACAAAACACAGCAAATCAAGAGACAAGAGCTATATATTATAGAGGCTTGCTTTTATACGCTCTTAAGTATCAGATGGTTTCTCTGCGGTTTTCCCTTCTTTGTTGATGTGAAAGCCTTCAATCTTCTTTGAAACTTCATCCACGCTATGCTTCACTCTCCTCGAGCTTGTTTCGTTCTCTTCGGGGTTCGCAGGTGTTGTTTGCCAGATTCTGATGGTTCCGTCTTCA
>NC_025687.1:26320269-26345959 GCF_000633955.1 Camelina sativa | reverse complement strand
AGAGCTAAAGACATATTATAGAGGCTTGTTTTTATACGCTCTTCAAGTATCAGATGGTTTCTCTGCGGTTTTCCCTTCTTTGTTGATGTGAAAGCCTTCAATCTTCTTTGAAACTTCATCCACGCTATGCTTCACCCTCCTCGAGCTTGTTTCGTTCTCTTCGGGGTTCGCAGGTGTTGTTTGCCAGATTCTGATGGTTCCGTCTTCAGATCCCGAAGCATACGACACACCAGTGGGAGTAAACCTCACGCAATGTACTGGACCGTGATGTCCCTTGTTGCATCCTAAGTTTCAGAAAAAGATGACACAATCAGAAAGAAACCAAAACCAAAACATGCTTCAAAGATCTATCAAGCTAACAGGATCAGAAACTCCAATCAAACTGAAGCTATGGGGAACTTAAACTTGGAAGAACACAAAAAAAAATAAAGCTACGAACAAGATTATGGCCTTATTAAATACTAATTGAAAGCCAGGCCTACTTCTTAAACGCTAACTTTTTGAATATGATGGCTTTAATGTTTTGAGAGTCACTCACCAATCTCCTCGCCAGTATAGAAATCAAACACTCGGACCCACATATCCTCTCCACCAGCAACAAACTTTTCACCTGACTTTGGCTCCAGCGACGCAGATTCAATATTGCAGGGCATGTCATAGCTCTTCACCAGTCCAAAACTTGGGAAAATAAAGAAGACAAAGATAAAGAGTTTGAGCAAATTGAAAAAGGTATTAGGAAAATATGATTCTTGTCTTCCTGGAATGATAACTTACTGATTTGCGTCCCAGAATTTAACTGTTGATCCATCAGCAGTTGTTATATACCGTCCATCTTGGCTCACTTCAGCACTGGTAACAGGAGACTTAGTTTCTAATGTCTGGACAATTTTCCCACTCCTCACATCCCATAACCTGTATAAGATTACAGTGAGAAGATAAGAGAAAGGAAACAAAAGATCTGTCAAATTATGCCTTGTTTTATGCAGCAATGTGTTTGTGGCCATGTCTTGTTTGGTTCATACCTTACACCACCAATGTCAGTGCAAGAACTTAGTATTGTTTGATCACTGTGAAGCCATGTGAGAGTTCTGATAGAACCAGGAGATTTATCAACTTCTGTAGGAGGTGCATCCAACCGATTCATGTCAAAAACACGAAGAATTTTCTCAAATCCTCCTGTGAGCAACGATTTTGTATCCTAGTGAAAGAAAAATGTCGATCGATTAGTCACTAATGCATAAAAGCGGAACGACGAGGTGCCATCCACAAACAACAAATGTTTAATCTGGAAATCAATTCCACTATCACATAATTAACCAAATCCTCAACGACTTCGACTTAAAATTCACTGCAGTAAATGCTAGACTAAGAGCTGTTACATAACAAGCCTGCCTAGAACCAATAATCGAAATCACAGAGATGTTATTAAGATGACTTGAAGTCGCATAATAGCAAGAAGGATTATAGTCAGTACATACATATACCTAACTCCTATTCTTTATACCATTAACATTTTACAAAACCTCAGTTAAGAAACTGAGAATAGCTACAGAGAGAGAGCGAGTAAATAAGTCAAACGAACCTCTGAAAAAGCGCATGCTCGAACAATATGCTTGTGCTCAAAAGAATGCAGCACATCCCCTGTTAAGGCATCCCAAAGTTTGCTGAAACAAAACAATATAACAAAAAATTAGATGATTGGCCAACATATATATGTATGCTGTATATAGGAAGACAATAAAACGAAACACATACGCTGAAAAATCGGCTGAAGCAGATGCAGCACGTAACGCATTGTTGTCCAGACAAGAACTCCAAACTGCACCTTTATGCCCTTCAAACGTACCAATCCAGTCTCCAGTTTCTCCATTCCTCAACATTGGATGCGAATCTAAACCATCAAACACACAAATATTATCAGATACTCAAAACCCCATAAACACATACTATATACTCGAGTTGCCACAAAAGCTAATCCCTTTATAAATACCCACCAACAAAAAAACCATCCTAGTAAGTTACTCAATTCGATCAAGATGAGTTTTTTTCAACAATTCTCGTGAACTTAAACTGACCCAGAAAGAAAAAAAAAAATACAATCTTTAAATTAAAAAGGAGTATTACCTTTGCTGGCACTGATGAGGAAGAAACCATCAGGCGTAATAGGACTGTAGAACAAATCCACAACAGGTCTTGAATGGCCATGGCAAACTTGTGGAATCGTCACCTTCTTCTTATCCATTTAATCCTAAACCCTTAATTGAGCGAACGCTTTTGAAATTAAAGTAAAGGTTTTTTCAATTCCGACTAGCTGAAAACCTAAATTTTGTTTTTGGGTAATTTCTACAAATATATTGGGAGAAAACAATCCGATCGATCTACACTTTAATAGAAAATTTCTGAAGCTACAGTGCAGTAATGTTAATTCTGAAGATTCTACAGAGCAAAAAAAGAGAAAAAAAAAAAGAGGAAATTTGCAGAAGAAAGCGTAAGGATTGGGTGCTTTTCTTTTTGTTTTGGTTTTTGTACAAAGTAATGCAGAAAAAAACAGTACCCAGTTTTAGGGATTTCTACATCGGGAAGGAGAAGACCAAAATAATAGTATATATAGATTTTTCTTTTAATTTAGGGTACTTTCCTGTATTTTCTTATGTATTGCATAACCGCCCATGTATTTCTCTGTTTTACATATATGTCCTCTTTTTTTTTCTTTTACAACATTTACATTTGTTCTCTTCATAGAAAAATTGCATTTTTTGTTGTTGTTTATTGTTAGAATTATTGGAGTTTAACTTACAAATTTTAGAGTCAATTTGGTATTATATATATATATATATATGGTAGGGGGCTGCTAACTGGAGAATGAAAGTTAGGTAATATTTTCGTAAATGTAAAATAGGATGTCACGGGATAAAATTATAAACTTTAAAATCACGCGAGAATAATTATACTA
This sequence comes from Camelina sativa, assembly GCF_000633955.1. Lineage (NCBI taxonomy): Eukaryota > Viridiplantae > Streptophyta > Magnoliopsida > Brassicales > Brassicaceae > Camelina > Camelina sativa. The sequence continues at coordinate 26,343,006 of NC_025687.1, read as the reverse complement.
CTTATTAAGAAATATTATTTATTTATTTTGTTAATAAAAAAACAAAGTATAATTTTTTAGTACTTTTTTATTTATTTATTGTAGAAACTTTTTTTGGTGATTTACATATGGACAAGATTACTAAGCATTAAAGATTAAGACAAACAAAGAACATGCTAAAGAAATTACAATTAGTTGTAAGTTGAAACATCAAGGCATTAGGCATGTGGCTATACAATACTGCAAGTGAAGGGCTTGTTTGACAAACGATTGAAAGCTTGAAGGAGGAGTCTTTTATGTTGTATAAGAGGAGGGTACTAGGCCAACGTGAATAGTTTATATACAGTTTGGTACATGTAGAGTAGAGAGATAGACACCATGGGGGCATTTTAAGATCGATTTCTCTTGTATTCTCTAACTGATCTAGTGGATTCCAAGCACAAGGTCCTTGACAAGACATATGTGGTGTCATATAGTAACAATAAACTTGATAAATCATGTATGAGTGTGCATATCTTTCTCTCTTTAACTTCATTTTCTCTGCTCTTTGTTTAAACACAAGTGTGTGGTAGCTTATACAAATTTAAATCTAAGTAACGGAAGTGGAAAATGTTCAAACTTTCGACAATCTGAAATTTAATACGTTGTTATGTGCAGAGTCATCCGTTGTAATCTTATGTTCAATATTAAACTAAGATACAACCGGTTTAGCATGAAACCTAAACTTATGCTGTGGATTTGATATATTAACAAAGAACAAACAATCCAAAAAAAAGATTTAACAAAAATGAATAGATCACAATCCCTACACCTCTATCTTAACATTTTTGGAATACAAATTTGTGCTCCTTTTTTTTTCACGGGTTGGGTTATTTTTAGGTTTTTAAACCGATTTGATAAATCGGATCTTTACTTATTTGGTTACACGGGTCGGTTTTAAATCAAAAATAAAATTCGTTTTGTCTCGCTTCATGTGAATCGGATCTTACCTAAAAAAATATTTGCAACATCCCTAAAATATCGAGAGAACAAAAACAATTAGGTAAGTGGTTATACGTATATTCCTAATGATTTCCTAATGATCGGATTACATAAATGAAATCCTAACTATACTAAAAATAACGATATCACTTAGCATTATTCCCTAAAACAAAACAAGCACAAATCGCAAGAATATTCTCTAAACTTGCGAATGAAGATTACATCTCACTGAAAAAGAGAAAACCCTACTTACAACCTTGGAAACTATATATATGTGTCATTCTCTACCCAATAGAAAAACCACGGAAAACGGCTTTTTCATACCTGGACAAAGCCCATGTGTTCGATTCATACATCGGACTATGGCTTATGCGTTAAAATACATTGACTTTAGAAAATAAGAACTACATACCTCAACTATTGTTTTTGTGCTAACATATACAAAAACGTGATTAATTAGTAACTCTGTTAATTTCTCCGTTAAGCCAATCTGACGTGGAATCCACGTGTGAAGGTAGAAGCAAACGACGTCGTTTTGGTTTATTTGAGAGTGTTAATTTTTGCCCAAAACGACATCGTTTCTCATTTCTCCCTAAATCTATCTCTCTTCCTCAAATCGATCTCTCTCGCAAAAGAACCATAGCATTTGGGGATTTCGGGGTTTCCGGTTAATCGGAAAAAATAGGAGCGGCGGAAGTTAATTGCGATGAATCTCGATGTTACCGATGAGACGAGAGTCGAAGAGCCAGTTCCTAGAAAGTAAATTTCTCCTTTTAACATTTCTGAATTTTGTTATTGTTGATCCGTTTTTGCGTTTTAATGGTAGATGTCGATAGATAGTTTGAGTATTTGTTGTTCATAGTTGCATAGAGTGATTGATTATTAATGGGTCTGTTGGGGATACAAAAAATCTCGGTTCTTTATTGTTCCACTCCAAAAATTCACACAATTTTCTTTATTTTTTCAGCCCTGATGCTGATGATGATGCTACTTTCCAGATTTACCATGGTGGAAAGTTTGTCAATGCAGAAGGTAATGTGGCTATATATGTTGGAGGTGAGAGTCACACTCTTGAATGCAAGCCGGAAGCAGTTTTTACAAATATGTTGGAGTCTCTTGGGGTGTCTTTGTTTGGTCATAGGATCTGGTACAAACTTCCATTTGAATCTTGGAGAGAGTTGAAGCTGCTGTATAATGGGAATTTTCAGAAGATGTGTCTAGCTGCTATGTTTACAAAATCCGTTGAGCTATATGTGGAAAAGGATGAGATATCTAAAGCAGATAATGGGGATAGAGGTCGTGATGATGATAATGGGGATAGAGGCCGTGATGATGATAATGGGGATAGAGGTCGTGATGATGATAATGGGGATAGAGGCCGTGATGATGATAATGGGGATAGAGGTCGTGATGATGATAATGGGGATAGAGGCCGTGATGATGATAATGGGGATAGAGGTCGTGATGATGATAATGGGGATAGAGGCCGTGATGATGATAATGGGGATAGAGGTCGTGATGATGATAATGGGGATAGAGGCCGTGATGATGATAATGGGGATAGAGGTCGTGATGATGATAATGGGGATAGAGGCCGTGATGATGATAATGGGGATAGAGGTCGTGATGATGATAATGGGGATAGAGGCCGTGATGATGATAATGGGGATAGAGGTCGTGAAGCAGTCAACGAGGAAAGAACTTGTGATGGTGAAGATGATGTTAGGCCAGGTTATGTTAGAGGCGGTGATGATGATGAGGAAGATGATGTTCGAAATGGTGATGATGAAGAGGAGAGTTGCGATTCAGAGTCAACTCCAATGAATTCAGATGATGAGGATGATGGCCAAAAAAGTATTAGATACAAAAAAAGAAGTGGCGAGATAAGATTGGGGCAGGTATTTGACAGCATACCGCTATTCAAAGAAGATGTGGTTGATTATTCTCTTTAAACAGGAAATAATGTGAAGTACACAAGATGGGGATCCGAGAAATCTGAAGTGAGATGCGCTCTTGGTGGTGGTTGCAACTTCCGAATCTACTGTTCTTTTCAGAAACTCAACAACATGTACCAAGTCATGACTTGTGATGATGAACATTCTTTTGTCCCTAACAAGTTTAGCAAGATAGTGAAGGATGGAGTCATTAGGAGAAATCCTAATTACAAGCCAAAGGCGTTACAAGAAACATTTGAGGACCGTTACAACTTGGTGGTGACAAATGATCAGTGTAGAAAGGCGAAGGCTAAAGCAATAAAAGCCATACAAGATGAACATGATCAGCAATTTGCTCGACTGAAAGACTACCATCTAGAGCTCATAAAGTAAGCTCATGTCCTATTGTAACTTTTGGAACTTGTTGTAGTTTGACTGTTTAATATTAACTTTGTTTCTTGTTTTTGACAGTTCTAACCCGGGATCAACTGTGGAGGTGGGGACAGTCCGAACTGATGATGGTATTGAGAAGTTTGACACATTCTACGTATGCTTGGCAGGACTCCGAAAGACATTTAATGCTCATTGTCGACCCATAATTGGGATAGATGGTTGTTTCTTGAAGAACAATGTCAAAGGTCAGCTGTTGGCAGCTATTGGAAGAGATGCCAATAACCAGTTCTATCTAGTTGCATGGGGTATTGTGCCTATTGAAAATACAGAGAGTTGGATTTGGTTTATTAAACTTCTTAAAGCAGACTTGAATCTGGGTGATGGAGAAGGATTTAGTCTCATCTCAGACCGACAGAAGGTATGTTAACTTATCTAGTTGTAATGCAATATATAATATGAGTTTAACATCTAATTGTAATGCTATGATATAATTTTTTATAGGGTTTGCTTATTGCTGTGGAACAAGAGTTGCCCAAAAGTAGAACATCGCATGTGTGCTCGCCACATATATGGGAATCTAAGGAGAGCATACCCAGGAAAAGAATTGCCTAAACACCTATTTTGGACTGTTGCGAAAAGTTTCAATGAGGCAGACTATAACAAAACCATGGAAGAGTTGAAGCAGTTTCATCATGCTGTTTATGAGGCAGTGATGAATAAGAATCCTAAGAATTGTAGCCGTGCTTTCTTCAAGTGCACATCACTGTGCGAAGATGTGTCGAACAACTTCTCTGAGTCGTACAACAACACTATCAACCAAGCAAGAGAGATGCCATTGGTAGCAATGTTAGAGACGATAAGAAGACAATGCTTGATCAGGAATGATATGAGAAGAAAGAAGGCTGCAAAGCATAAGGGAAAATACAGTTTGAAAGTGGCCAAAACCATAAAAGAAGAGCAGAGACACTTGAAGTATTGTGAGGTAATCCCTTGTGGCAATGAGCATTATGAAGTGGCTGAACATGTTCATCATGGTTTCAGGGTAGATATGAATGCAAAAACATGTGCTTGTAGAAGGTGGAGTATGATAGGGATACCTTGTCGTCATGTTTTGCGAGTAATTGGGTTGAAGAAGAATCAGAAGCCTAAAGATTTTGTTACATGTGACTGGTTATTGACATCAAGATGGGTTGCTCAGTACAATGAACAACTGATGGGAGTTAATGGTATGTATTTTTGGGAGAAATCCGGTGAACAAGAGCTTCAGCCACCACCTAGAGAGAAAACTAAAGGGCGTACAAAGAAGCAGAAACGAATCAAGGGGAAGAATGAGTCTCCAAAGAAAAAGAGAAAGCAAGGAAAGGAAGTAGAAGAAGAGGCTCCTCCAAAGAAGGTGAAAATAACTAGAGAAGGAATCACTTTGCATTGTTCTCAATGTAGCAAGCCTGGACATAACACAAGCTGTCAAAATCCTGGGGTTCAAGGTAAGCAAGCTCAGCCAAGAAAGCGTCGAGGGGAAGGAGGTCCAAGTCAACCAAGTCAAGCCTCACAAGCATCTCAGATTTCACTTGGTGATTAATTGTTTTCTATCTTATGATGTTTAAAATTGTAGGATGATATTTTTTGGATGTTTATGATTCAGTTAGGATGATGGTTTTTAGGATGTTTCAGTTTAGTAAGGTTAATGATGATGGTGTAAGGTTAAGGATGACTCGGTTAGGATGATGGTGTGATGGTGGTTTTTTTTTGTCACCTATTTCGGATTCGGATGAAGTATATAAGCCTCAAGGTTAAGGATGTTTAACTCCATTGCATTGCATAACTTAAGTCATACAAACTTTTCATACTTAAAAGAAAAAGGCGTACACAACAAACATCACTACACTACACACAATCAAATTTTTGACACAACGTAGAGATTGAATCTCTTTCTCACAACAAGCAATCACGACTTTAAGTTCTCCAATCTCCTTCTCACATCCTTCTGCAACAGCTTTGATGGCTTGAATTTCATTTCCGTAGCTGTTCGATACGGCCTCACATGTGCGTGTCTCCATTGCTAAACTCTCCATCTCAGCTTCCACATCATATAACCCTTTCTCTAACCTTCCCACATCTGTTTTCAACTTCTCAACAAAAATCTCAACCTCTTCCATCTCTTCCACCATGGATATATCGGTCGATTTGAACAAATGTCCATTATTTTCCTTTGAGCCGTAAGGACAACAATGAAAAATTCTCCCTGGATTCTTCAATGTTTCTGAAGTCTTGATTATAGACGATGCACCACATCTACATTTTTTAGGTATTCCTCTTTCTAGTCCACGACGTGTGAAGCTCAATTCTAAGCCAAATTCCCACATCAAAATTCTGCATCTATATTTTCGAATTGAACAATTGAAATTAAACCAAACACAAAACCAAACTTACCCGAACTAGATGACGAAGACATTGGATCCTATTTTTTCCGATTAACCGGAAACCCCGAAATCCCCAAACGCTATGGTTCTTTTGCGAGAGAGATTGATTCGAGGAAGAGAGATAGATTTAGGGAGAAATGAGAAATGACATCGTTTTGGGCAAAAATTAACACTCTCAAATAAACCAAAACGACGTCGTTTGCTTCTACCTTCACACGTGGATTCCACGTCAGATTGGCTTAACGGAGAAATTAACAGAGTTACTAACTAATCACGTTTTTGTATATGTTAGCACAAAAACAATAGTTGAGGTATGTAGTTTTTATTTTCTAAAGTCAGTGTATTTTAACGCACAGGCCATAGTCCGATGTATGAATCGAACACATGGGCTTTGTCCAGGTATGAAAAAGTCGTTTTTCCGAAAAACCACCACCTCCAAAAGAAAAAAACAATTACCTATACATTTCCGCATCTACTATACTCTGAAATGGCTGCTTCATTCGCTTACTTGAGAGATGTACGCCCTTACAAAACCTCTTGGAGAATTCAGGTGAAAGTTCTCTATTCATGGCGCCCGACTACTAGCGAGACTCTTGAATGTATCTTCTCCGACGAAAAGGTTAATATCACCTACAAGTTTCTTTAACAAGTCCTCATTAATATTATTTTAACCATTCTACAAATGATTTATTCTTTCTACTATTTACATAATGTTAAGATCCATGCCACGATGAAAAAGGACTTGGTGAACCGATATGCCAACAAACTTATTGTTGGTGACTGGAAGTTCATTGAACATTTCCAGCTGACTAATGCTTATGGTCAGTTCCGACCAACAAACCATCTATATAAGATGGCATTCATTAACGGAACAGTGGTAACTCCCAGTGACTCTGTCTCTGATTCAAGCTACTTATCCTTGGTTGATTTCCACAAAATTATGAGTGGTGAACAAAAAGAACACATGTTGATAGGTAAGTACATTCCTAACCACCGTTCAAATCAATAATAGATTCTAATGTTACTTATTCTCTTACTAATATCTATTTTCTATAGATGTCATGGGTCAGATTGTGAACATTGGAGAGATTGAAACTCTCGAGGCTAACAATAAGCCAACTGCGAAGCTGGATTTTGAACTGAGGGATCAAAGGTGAACGATTTTAAAACTATTAAGTATACTAACTATTACACAACACTAACCTCCACAATCGTTATGAAACAGTGACGAGAGATTGCCATGTACCTTGTGGGGAGAATTTGCAGAACAAGTTTTCAGAGCTTGTGCTGAGGCTGATGGCATCATGGTTATTTGTGTAATCCGTTTTGCTAAAATCAAGTCTTACAATGGTTATCACCCATTTACAATATCACAGGTCAGTAAACGTCATTTCAAAAGATATACACATACTAAATGTTTTAGTTTTGTTACTTTGCTTAATAAGATAATTATTTTAAAATTTATCAACAACTATGATTCCTAATGGAAGCATATTTATAATATGTTATCATATAAATATATCACAGATGAACAAAACATCTATGATAACTATCAAAACTAGCAACTAACTATATTACAGAATTAATCAAAGTGTCAAAAGTTACTAACCACAATTTAACCGATATAAAGCCATTATGTGTGCTTGCTGGCCTTGCATTGCTTTCCTCTGGAATTTTGCACCTATTGAAAACAACAAATTACAGTTGTGTTTATTATTCTTTTGTTACACATGATCCATTTTGTCCATTAATGATCCAGAGAGAAAAAAAAGCCCTTAATGTACTTGATCTATTTTTGGTTATTGTTATATGCAGGTTCTTTTATACCGACGGGCAAAAGTGAGAAGGCAAACCTAATACGATCTACCCCGTGAGAAAAAGAGATTGGTATTAATCAGCAAATACTAAATTTTCTAGGGAAAACGTCCTGGTTTCCCATGAGAACTATGATATCGTATCAGATGGAGCCCGATCTTTACCCCCGTTCCAGATGGCTCTCCTGAAATTCTTCTCAATCTATATACCCATATATCTGTAATTTACGTTTTGTATCTCCATGAGAATAGAAGATATCATCTATTTCACCATTGCTATAGGTTTAATTGGTTTACTATTTGATTAACCGAGTGACGAAGTTTACAAACCAAAATAAACCTGATTTCGACCCGATTAAAACCTGATTTTGACCCGATTAGAAACATAACCCTCAACCGAGAAATCCCTAAAATCACATTTTAACCTCTTTTTTGTTTTCTCTCGCGACGAACCCTAGAAAATCAAATTTCACCATCGATTTCTCAAATTGAATCGATGGATTTAATAATCCGATCTGGTTTTGGGCAACAAGATGGTATTGGGCAAAGAGATGGTGTTGGAGAACGAGAGTACGATGAAGAAGGAGAGGATCGAGATGAATTTCACGTCGATATGCTTGCTCAGGAATTTACCGATGCTGAAGAGTCGATTCGTCATGATACGTACCCAGAAAGTGACGACGAGGAAGAAGGTCGTGGTCGTGGTGCGGGTCGTGGTCGTGGTGCGGGTCCAGAGAGGGTGTTTACGGATATCGGACGTGGTGATGGAACTTTGTGGAAAGACCAATCCTTCTACAATGGGGTCGCATTCAAGGAGAGTGTCTTGGACTATGCACTACATACTGGTTACAATTTGAAGCAATACAGGTATGACAAAGATAAACTCGGGTTTAGATGTGTTGGGGATAAGGGCAATTGTGAGTGGAAAGTGTTTGCTGCACTTCTTCCAAACGCATCTTTGTGGAAGATTACGAAATACATTGATAAGCATTGTTGTACCCCCAATGGCGAGTGTGAGATGTTTAAGGTCCCAGTCATAGCTAGAATTTTTCTCGATAAGATTAGAGAGGAACCGGATCATTACAAGCCTTTGAGGATTGAACAGATTATCATGGAAAGGTGGAAGATATCCGCTACTAGGCCACAATGTCAAGCTGCTCGGAGAAAGGCTTTGGGATGGATAGAGTATGAGTATGAACAACAGTTTGCACGACTGCGAGATTACCAAGCTGAGATCTTGGAAGCAAATCCAGGGTCTGTTGTGGAGATTGATACAATTAAGAATGATGCTGGTCAAGACGTCTTCAATCGGTTTTATGTTTGTTTCGATGCCCTTAGAAGAACTTGGAAACAGACTTGCCGGCCAATAATAGGAGTTGATGGCGCCTTCTTAAAGGCAAAGATCAAGGGACAGTTGCTTGCTGCATTAGGCAGAGATGCAGACAATGGCATCTATCCAATAGCCTGGTGTGTTGTTCAAGTTGAGAACAAAGACAATTGGTTATGGTTTGTGAAGAGATTGAAGACTGACCTGGATCTAAACGAGGGAGATGGTTACATTTTAGTGTCTGATCGACAAAAGGTATGTATCTAACTAATTTATTATATTGGTTAATAAATGTGAATGCTCTCGTTTTTAATATGTTTGGTTTTTGGTTCTCAATTAGGGGTTGATAAAAGCTGTGGAGTTGGAGTTACCACAAATAGAGCATAGAATGTGTGTTAGACACATCTATGGGAACTTGAAGAAGACTCATCCTTCCAAGAAGCAAATCAAGCCACTCCTCTGGCATATGGCTTGGAGCTATAATGCAAAACAGTTCGGTGAGAGACTGGAACAGATACACGCTTATGACACTGGTGTGTATGATGATGTTATGAAGTCGAAACCAAAGAGCTGGTGTCGTGCCTTCTATAAGTTGGGGGGTTATTGCGAAGATGTTGACAACAACTTCACAGAATCTTTCAACAAGACCATCGACAAAGCAAGGGAGAAACCGTTTGTGGCAATGTTGGAGACAGTTAGAAGACTGTCTATGGTTCGGATTGCCAAGCGTTCAGCTCTCTCTCATTCTCACAAAGGTAATTAACTTTATTCAAAATTTAATGCAATTTTCTACGATTGTCTATGATTTTATTCAAAGACTGTCTATGATTTCTACATATTTAATGCAATGTTCTTGGTTTTTGATGTTTCAGGTTTATGTACTCCATATGTGGCAAGGTTTCTTGCTAAAGAGCATGACAAAGCTTCGGAATGCCAGGTGCATCCTTCTACTAATGGGTGCTTTGAAGTCACACTGGATGGAGACAAACACAGAGTTAGTTTACAAAATATGACTTGTACCTGCAAAAAATATCAAATATGTGGTATTCCATGTGAGCATGCCTATGGAGTGATTCTGAAGAGGACGTTAAGTGCTGATGACTATGTCTGCCAGTGGTTTCGAACTGCTATGTGGAGGCTTAACTACACAAATGGCATTACTCCACAAAGGGGTGCTCGTCATTGGCCTTCGACTTTAGGTGAGAATGTTCATGTTCCACCTGAGCCACCACAACCTGGGAGAAAGAAGATAACCAAGGCAGACAAGAAGAGGAAGCCAGGTGTAAATGAGTCTCCTGTCAAGAAGAAACCAAAACATAAAAAAAGGATAATGCACTGTGGAATTTGTGGTTCTGATCAGCATAACCGTAGGTACCACCAGAAGAAGAATCAAACACAGGTTGTTAATCGGTTTTTTCTCATTTTATTTCTCAAGATGAGTCTCTTGTTCTCATTTTTTGAAATTTGCGGTTTTTCAGGCTTCTCAGGGTGGTGGAGGAGAAGTTGTTCAAGGTGGTGGACTTTCTCAAGATGGTGGTGGACTTTCTCAATCTGGTGGAGGAGAAGTTGTTCAGGGTGGTGGAGGACTATCTCAAGGTGGTGGAGGACTTTCACAAGCCTGAATATTGAAGATTATGGTAGTAGGGGTCTGTTTTTTGGTTTAAGAGACTAGTTGGATCTGTATTTTGGTCGAATAGACTAGTAGGGTTATGTTTTTGGTCTGTGATCATGTTGAGAACATGATTTCAAAACGTTATCATTCTGCTTGTTTTCAGAACATGTGTTCATCATGTTCTGCCTTTTATGAAATGTGGAATGTCTTATCTTATTAAATGCAATAGCAACACCAACAGGAGTTCACACTCAACACCAAAACAAACAAGAGCATAAAGCAGAGCATACAACCGAACAACAATAGATTACAACCGAACAATAGTTTACAATAGCTCATCATACAAGCTTAAACAGAGCAAACAAGATCATAAAACCGAAAACACATACAATTATACTCTTATTCATCCTACATTGCAATTCAGCTTTTGCTTCCAACAAAACTTCTTCAACCCTCTCACAAAGCTCTTTTTCGAACTCCATTTGCATCTTCTCAAATTTCAGCTTCTGTTCTTGCAATGTCTCTATTGTACGCTCTTTCATCTCTTCTTTTACTCTCTCAAATTGAACACCCAATGTTGCTACCTCGTCCAACAATGCCTCATCGACCCACTTAAAGATGTGGTTATCGTTCACAAGCTAACATTATATCATAGAATACAATGAAAATTGATGAGAAGGATTAGGCTCGGATTTGGATTAGGTCGATGTCTACATCAAACAAAGCATAACATAGTACCTTCTTTGCTGCTGCTTCTCGACATCGAAAGTATCTCCGAGAAGGATTAGGCTCGGATTTGGAATTCTTTGCCACGATGTGTTCCCCACACCAGCATCTCTTAGGCACGCCAACGACGAATCCTCTTTGTCGAACATTTGATGAACCACTCGAACCTCCAGAAACGGTACTCATGGTTGCAAAGATCGATTTAAGAATTTTATGCTTTTAGGGTTTGAGGATTTGGGGATTTTAATGGAGTTATAGATGTGTTATAGATGTATCGTCTCGGGTCGGATTATTAACATCAGTCAGGTTTTATTTTTGGTTTTCTATTTGGTATGAACGGTTTCGTATCGGTTCACTCTTTAAACCGATAACATCCCGATATATGGGTATATAGATTGAGAAGAATTTCATGAGAGCCATCTGGGACGGGGGTAAAGATCGGGCTCCATCTGGTACGATATCATAGTTCTCATGGGGAACCAGGACGTTTTCCCAATTTTCTACTAGCTGATTCTCAGTTGTTTCTCCTATTTCCCTTTACTAGCTATTCGAAAACTTTGTTTCACATAACTATTAATTTCCAATTACCCAACAGAAATTTATGAGTTTTAAGAAAAACAGTAGATACAAAGAAGATGAAACTGTTGAAATTACCTCTATCTTTGTCGCTTTAATAAGACAATTTTTAATATAATCCAAATCATAACTCGAGATGATGATAAGTATATAACCTCGAAGATCTTCTGCAGCTCCTGAAATCGTTTGATGTACAGTTAATTGAAGACTGTCTATATGGATCTGATAAGTGATGTACTCCAATACTAAAAATCTAACGATTCCAAAAAAAAATTAAGAATATTCATAACTGGGAATAGAGATCGATTTAATTGGTTTCAACAAGTCGCCAAATCAAATCAGTTGTCTATCTTAACAACAATTAAGAGAAGAGACACGAAATTGTCTTCTTGATTTTGTGTAAATGAATCGTTTTTTGAAACAAAACGTTCTGGTTTCTGGATTGTTCTTTCTTTAAATGTCGGCAGATATAAACTCAATAAACCAATATTATATATGTATTTTTTAAAACGGTAAGATTATATATTTCTATATCTCACCCTTATTATAATAAATGTTCACATATTTAAATTTATGTGCCGGTGGGCTATGTTCAGTGTTTCTTCAAATTAATTTGTGCTACATATTTGTTTTCTTAACTTTCTGCAATCAAAAAATTATATTAAGGAAATTTATATAAAATAATTTAATCTATAAAGATATCTGTAAATGTATATAGTTCACCAAATTCATAAATATATATAGTTCCTTTGATTAAAATACTCAAAAAGATATGTAATTATGTAATTAGTTTGAATCTGAAGAAAACAGAGCAAATTCTTTTGAAATGTCCTGTGGAAGATTAATTTAGAAAGAGGAAAAAAAATAATTGCCCGATGGTGAAAAAACAATTGCCCGATGATGTACCACGGGGTATATCCTAGTTAAAACATTAAAAGAAATAGAAGAAAAGAAAAGTATATCATAAATGCAATGAATTAACGATGATATTAAGATTAGACCAAAACCAACTTCACGATCGTCGCCAATATTTGGAGTGTGGTTTAAATTAGTTGGCTTCTCAACAACAACATAATCACAAAATATCATAGTTCGTGTATACATATCTTCTCAATTAACGATGATAGTGTAGACATCATTTATTTTTTATAACCGTTAGCCCAAATATTCAAGTTTTGAAGTACAATCAAAGATTCAAAGAGCTGATTAGTGGCAATAAATGATGTCTAAACGAACAAGTGGGAGATCCAACGGTTGGCTACTAATAATCTAACGGTTGGCTACTAATAATCCAACGGTCAGTTAGGAACCAGAATTTACAACAAAGAAGACATAAAAGACCAAACACAATCCAACGGTTCTAATGAAAAAGGAGCACCGATAGAATATGGTCTGCATCCTATACGAACACTGAGAATAAAATAAAACAAAATAAAAGATTCCATCTCCAGATCTGACCCGGATCCGTTTTTCAATCTTCAACCCGGCCGGAGAGACCAGAAGCGAGACGAGAAGCAATGGCGGAATGATACATAACATCGTGGAACGTGGAAGCTTCTGCTATTTTCCTCCTCAGCTGCTTAGCTTTCTCCTCCGTGAGACAACCGCGACGGAGCTTCTGAGTCTGACCCGACCCGGAGATATCTTTTTTATCCGGATTCGAATCTGGATTCACGGAGGAGCCTGAGCCGTCGATGTTGAGGTAATCTGGATCGGGGGATAAACCGAAGAGAGGTGCCCACCAAGAAGCAGATTTCTTACGGTTCGAATCCGGGTTTTTAAAAGATCCGGATCCGGAACATGCTCGGATCGTGGTTAGAGCGGAGCAGGAGATGATCAAAGCCATTGGAAAGTGAAAATGTAGTTTAGGGTTTCGAAATTGTTTTCAAATTACACAAATTGGATTTGTTGCGACAATGAAGATGGAGGTGGTGGTACGTTTGAATTATAACGGAAGGACCTAAGGGTATTATAGGAATTACGAAATTGTGCTTGTACATGGAAGTTTACGGTGGACGTGAGAGGACTAGATTGCGACCGTAATGAGATGGGATAAGTCTCTCTCTCTACACGCTTTGGAAATTGGAATATGTGTTTTCTACGAAAGTAGAATTTTAGTATTTCTTATTTTAAACGTGAAAGAGAGCCGTTTGGTTTATAGTTTATACAATTTTTGGATATATAAAAAAAATATCTTATTTTTACATTGTGAGTTTCTGACAGTGGTCGGTTGAGACAGACTATTGACAAAATCGTTTTGGGTTCATTTTTTTGTATATGATCTGCTAAAATGAGGTTTACACATGGCTATGGTACATTTGGCTATGTAGTATGTAAAATACAAGTGTATAAACGGTCTAGCGAGAGATATAATTGTACACGGTGATAATATTATGGTGGACACGCGCGGATGCATTGGAATGTGACGAACCTTGGGGAATAGATAAATCTAAACGCGTCGAGCGATTAATCTATCGGCAACTTGCACAATGTCTTGTTCTCCACTTTCAAGACAAATGTATTATTTGTTTAAATGTCATAAAACCGTTTGTTTTATTAGTATTTCATAATACAATTTGGGTATTTTGAAATGGTGATAATGATAGCGGTCGGTCGCGGGGGACAAATTAGTGTTCAACGGACAAAATAGTATTCCGCTAATAACATTTTCATTTAGGAGTTGCTCATAACATTTTCGGTTTTTACAAACAAGAAATTTAGGCCACGAGAAACTGTAAATGTTATTTACCATGCGAATCCTCACTATTCGCATAAAGAGAAGTTCCTCGTTATACGTAATACCGTAGGCACAACGATTTGCTTTTGTATAACCACGTACTTGATCTAAAAAAAAATTAAGATTAATCGGAACATTTGGGATAATTTTTTATTACGATAAAGAGACATACATCACAGTCTCACAGATTATACAACGATCGGAACTAATTCAAACCCCTCTTTGATAATGTTATTACCATCTGAATCCTCATTTAAGTATAAAGCTAAGAGCTCTGCGTTATGCGTAATACCGTGTGTACAACGATTAAGACTAATCCGAACATCTGGGAGATTTTGTTTTTACGATAAAGAGACGTATACAGTGTTATTCCCAGAATATAGATGCACATCAGAACATACGTATCCAACTATGTCTTATTCAAAGAACAGAACAAATACAGTATGCACTTGTTACAAAACAGAAACTTACTTGATGATTCATTCTCTCTCTCCTTTAAATCGTTGATAGAGGCTTGCAAAGTGCAATCTCCTAAGACAGAATTTCGTCCCTACTATGGTGTAAGTAGTTAAGTGGACGTTTATCTTGAGGATTCAACTATCGATCTCCGGATTACACACCTCCGGAGATCCTAGCAAACTATACTCTGTTTTTCTTTCAGAAATTTACAGGAAGAAAAAGAAGAGACGAAACTGTTATCTCTTCGTTTATGTCAAGTGATGTGTTTATATATCACACCAAACGTTGTTTCTACAATACGTCTTTTCTAATCGACGCATACAAAGAGTGAAGGTACGTGTATGTTCACTTATAGACACATGTTCTCTTCTTAGTTTAATTTAATTGAATCAAATTAATTAAACAAAACTCTAACAATACCCCACATTTTCTATTCAAACTCGACATTACCCCACATTTGAATAGAAAATAAGTCTAAAATTTCTGAGAAAGTAGAATCAATATGCATCAGTAAAGGTGTCTTATGAACTTTTACCTTTCTTAGTAACAACTTATCGGATTTACTTTGTGGGTAATGAACTCTAGTCTTGAATTAACCACATTTTATAGTAAACCGAGACAATAAGTGAAACACATATATCATCAGCTCATTTCTAGTTTATACGGTTGTGTTCATTTTGGTCCTGAACATATCCCAGCTTCGTGAGAGCTCTAGAGAATTTAGCCATATCAATTCTCATAGGTGCGACCACGACACCGACTCTCATATAGTTAACATTAATTAAGAATAGTCCATTCTATTCCACTTTTTTAGAAAAGATATTAATATTATTAAGAATAAAATATTCATCGCTTTAATCGTCAATGGAAATACAAATTACTTCATAGGAATTAGAAATGTGTATTCTTCTCTTGAATCTTCCTCAGCCAGTTTACCTCTTGAACCTAAACCATGGGATCTCCAATGTTGCTAGGTAAGGTTTCCACCAAGTGATGACTCATTGTGTTGGCTTTAAACCCATTCCCCTCGAAGTGAATACGGCTTGCTCTTTCGGTAGGCCTTTAGTCAAAGGATCCGCCAAGTTTTCCTTTGATCTAATATAATCCAATGCTATCACCCCATTGGAAAGCAATTGTCGTATTGTAGCATGTCTCCGCCGAATGTGCCTTGACTTGCCATTGTAAATTTTATTTTTCCCTCTATTTAAGGCAGCCATACTATCACAATAGATACATAGTGCAGTTACGGGCTTTGGCCAGAAGGGAATATCTTCAATAAAATTTCTAAGCCATTCAGCTTCTTCCGCAGCTTTATCTAATGCGATAAACTCGGACTCCATTGTTGAGCGTGCAATACATGTTTGTTTAGATGATTTCCAAGACACAGCACCACCACCAAGTGTAAACACATAACCACTTGTGGAATTACTATCTGTACTTCCAGAGATCCAATTAGCATCACTATATCCTTCTAAAACAGAAAGAAATTTCGTGAAATATAGACCATAATTAATTGTATGCTTTAAGTATCTCAATACTCTAACCAAAGCATGCCAGTGGTCTCTATTTGGATTACTTGAATATCGACTTAATCGACTCAAAGAATAAGCCAAATCTGGTCTTGTACAATTTGTAATGTACATGAGGCTTCCAACGATTTGTGTGTATTGTAACTGAGACACACTTTCACCTTCATTCTTTGACAGCTTGCATGTTGGATCAAACGGAGTAACTACCGGTCTATCATCAAAATGACCAAATTTCTTTAGAACTCTCTCCACATAATGAGACTGAGTAAGCGAGTAACCATTTGGTTCTCGTTTAATTCTAATCCCAAGAATTATGTCAGCCAATCCCATGTCTTTAATTTCGAAACTTTCACTCAAAATCTTCTTTGTGGCATTAATAATGTCTTTACATGTTCCCATTATCAACATATCATCCACATATAGACATACAATGATCGTATCAATTTTGGTTTTCTTAATGTACACACACTTGTCACACTCATTTATTGTAAAACCATACGACCTCATTGTGTTCTCAAACTTCTCATGCCACTGTTTTGGTGCTTGCTTAAGTCCATACAAAGACTTCTTAAGCTTACAAACTTTCTTCTCTTGCCCTTTGACTATAAAGCCTTCGGGTTGTTCCATATATATTTCTTCATCTAGTTCACCATTTAGAAATGCTGTTTTAACATCCATTTGATGAATTTCTAGATCATATATGGCTGAAATTGCTATTAGCAATCTGATTGAAGTGATTCTAGTCACTGGAGAATATGTATCAAAGAAATCAAGACCTTCTTTTTGACGAAATCCTTTCGCCACTAGTTTTGCTTTATATTTCTCAATCGTACCATCTGGTCTTAGCTTCTTAGTAAAAATCCATTTATGTCCAATTAGTTTATTACCAGGTGGTAAATCAACCAATTCCCATGTATGATTACTCAAAATGGATTCAACTTCACTTTGAATTGCCTCTTTCCAATAAAGTGCTTCTGATGATTCAGTAGCCGCCTTATATGTTTGAGGTTCATTTTCACTCAAATATGTCATAAAATCTGTACCAAAATCTTTAGCAATTCTTCCTCTTTTACTTATTCTTGGTTCATTTTCTTCTTCTTGAACCTTTGAGGCACTTTCATCATTCTCATGTACCCGTTTAGTACTTGTGTTTATAGAGTCTTTGTATGGAAACACATCCTCAAAGAACTCAGCCTCATTTGATTCAATGATTGTATTTACCTTTACTTCAGCATTATCAGATTTATAAACTAAAAAACTATAAGCTGCATTGTTTTCTGCAGGACCGATGTAGACACAATCCACCGTCTTTGGTCCAATAACAGTTCTTTTTGGTAAAAGGTACTTGAACCTTTGCAAGACAACCCCACACTTTCATATTTTTATATGAAGGAGTCTTATTTTTCCATAATTCATATGGGGTTTTATCACTCTTTTTATGAGGAATTTTATTCAAAATTGAATTTGCCGTAAGAATAGCTTCACCCCATAAATTACGTGGTGCACCTGAATTGTTTAACATGGAATTCATCATCTTTTTTAGTGTTCTATTTTTCCTCTCAGCCTCTCCGTTTTGCATTGGAGTATAAGGAGATGTAGTTTGATGAATGATTACATGTGTAGAACAAAAATCTGAGAATTCATTTGACTTGTATTCTCCACCACAATCAGACCAAAGAATCTTTATTTTCTTATCTAATTGATTTTCAACCTCAGCTTTATATTTCTTAAAAATATTCAAAGCCTCATCTTTAGTATCAATCAAATAGATATGACAAAACTTACTATAATCATCAATGAAAGAAATGTAATAATTTTTTCTTCCACGACTTGGTGTAGATAGAAAATCACACAAGTCACTATCTATCAAATCAACTCACATTTGATTTTTCCAAAGATTTGTAAGAGTGCCTTGAATACTTAGATTCCACACAAACTTCACATTTGCTTCTATTTATTTTATTAAGATTGTGTTTTGGTAACAATCCTACATTTATCATTCTACGTAAAGAACGATAATTAACATGACCCATTCTTGCATGCCATAAATCACTTGGATCAAGTAAATAAATAGAAGCAGAGCTACTGCCTGCATTTGTATTAATGATTGGTACAACATTCAGTTTGAAAAGAGCATCACAGAGATAGCCCTTTCCGACATACATCCCACCTTTAGTGAGTACAAACTTATCATATTCAAATACAATCTTAAAACCTTTGTTTCTAAGAAGTGAACCAGAAATCAGATTCTTTCGAATCTCAGGAACATGGAGCACATTGGTGAGTGCAAGTTCCTTCCCAGATGTGAGTTTCAAGACCACTTTGTCTTTTCCTTCAATCGTTTCTGTGCTTGCGTTTCCCATATACACCTCTTCTCCACCCGAACGGTGTTCGTACGTTGTGAAAATACTAACGTCGGAGCACACATGCTTTGTTGCACCAGTGTCAACCCACCAATCATTAGAGTTTGTCATCATGTTTGCTTCGGAAACGACCGCAACGAACTGATCTTCGACGAGGTTTGCATTATTTGTGTCTCCACATGATGTTCCTTCTTTCTTATGGCGACATTCCTTAGCTCTATGGCCAGGTTTTCCACACACCCAACAAGCACCTTGTGGCTTCTTCTTGAAGTTAGAACCCTTTGGTGGAATGAACGTTCTCTTAACGTTTTTGTTCTTCTTAAAGCCCTTGAATTTGGAACTGTTTCCCTCAACTACATTGGCCTTTGCTTCCATCGACGAGAACTCAGATTTCTCGTTCTTGCGATTTTCTTCTTCAACTCGAAGTTTCAGAATTAACTGCTCAAGACTCATATCTTCATGAATATGCTTCAGGTGGGTCTTGAAATCTTTCCAAGTTGGAGGCAATTTTTAAATAATGGATGCAACCAGGAAAGTTTCATTCAACCCCATCCCCTCATCCTTCAATTCATGAGCAGTTACTTGAATTTCTTCAACTTGTTTTACCACTGGGAGGGTGTCACTCATCTTAAAATTCAGAAACTTTCCAACGATGAATTTCTTGGCACTTGCAACTTCAGACTTGTACTTCTTCTCCAATGATTCCCACAACTGTTTTGGGCTTTGGAAAATGTGATAAACATCATAGAGAGAATCATCCAAGGCATTAAGACTATAATTCTTGCACAAAAACTCGTTTTGTGTCCATGCCTCTGATGCCTTGATGATTTCATCTGAAATGTCACCTTCAACCGGTAGTTCCGGTGCTTCTGAAGTCACATATTGTGCCAGATTCAATGTTGTTAGATAAAACAACATCTTTTGCTGCCAACTCTTGAAATCCACTCCTCGGAAAACAAAAGGCTTCTCAATGTGATTCTTCACAACTGCAGCAGATTGATCCATCTATCAATTCCAAAACAACAAACAGCGAAATTTCTGTCTTAGATTGTTATTTCCAGAATATAGATGCAGATCAGAACATACTTATCCAACTATGTCTTATTCAAAGAACAGAACAAATACAGTTTGCACTTGTTACAAAACAGAAACTTACTTGATGATTCTTTCTCTCTCTCCTTTAACTGAAACGTATCATTGATAGAGGCTTGCAAAGTGCAATCTCCTAAGACAGAATTTCGTTCCTACTATGGTGTAAGTAGTTAAGTGGACGTTTATCTTGAGGATTCAACTATCAATCTCCGGATTACACACCTCCGGAGATCCTAGCAAACTATACTTTGTTTTTCTTTCAGAAATTTACGGGAAGAAGAAGAAGAGACGAAACTGTTATCTCTTCGTTTATGTCAAGTGATGTGTTTATATATCACACCAAACGTTGTTTCTACAATACGTCTTTTNCATCCTTCAATTCATGAGCAGTTACTTGAATTTCTTCAACTTGTTTTACCACTGGGAGGGTGTCACTCATCTTAAAATTCAGAAACTTTCCAACGATGAATTTCTTGGCACTTGCAACTTCAGACTTGTACTTCTTCTCCAATGATTCCCACAACTGTTTTGGGCTTTGGAAAATGTGATAAACATCATAGAGAGAATCATCCAAGGCATTAAGACTATAATTCTTGCACAAAAACTCGTTTTGTGTCCATGCCTCTGATGCCTTGATGATTTCATCTGAAATGTCACCTTCAACCGGTAGTTCCGGTGCTTCTGAAGTCACATATTGTGCCAGATTCAATGTTGTTAGATAAAACAACATCTTTTGCTGCCAACTCTTGAAATCCACTCCTCGGAAAACAAAAGGCTTCTCAATGTGATTCTTCACAACTGCAGCAGATTGATCCATCTATCAATTCCAAAACAACAAACAGCGAAATTTCTGTCTTAGATTGTTATTTCCAGAATATAGATGCAGATCAGAACATACTTATCCAACTATGTCTTATTCAAAGAACAGAACAAATACAGTTTGCACTTGTTACAAAACAGAAACTTACTTGATGATTCTTTCTCTCTCTCCTTTAACTGAAACGTATCATTGATAGAGGCTTGCAAAGTGCAATCTCCTAAGACAGAATTTCGTTCCTACTATGGTGTAAGTAGTTAAGTGGACGTTTATCTTGAGGATTCAACTATCAATCTCCGGATTACACACCTCCGGAGATCCTAGCAAACTATACTTTGTTTTTCTTTCAGAAATTTACGGGAAGAAGAAGAAGAGACGAAACTGTTATCTCTTCGTTTATGTCAAGTGATGTGTTTATATATCACACCAAACGTTGTTTCTACAATACGTCTTTTCTAATCGACGCATACAAAGAGTGAAGGTACGTGTATGTTCACTTATAGACACATGTTCTCTTCTTAGTTTAATTTAATTAAATCAAATTAATTAAACAAAACTCTAACATACAGTCTCACAAATTCACAATGCTCTAATTTTTGGTTACTTATTTACATCTTTGGTGACATGCTACTGATATCAAACTATATCGCACTACTCAATAATATTTTCTGAGATGTTATACTTAGCAAGAGTATTGAACAAGCACAATAAAAAGCTTCATATACATTTTCATGACCTTTTTATACATGTACCTATAGTTAAGGTCGATTATTACTAAGTTCGCAAAAAATAAAATAAAAAGTCGATTATTACAACACATAACTTTAAATAGTAAGAAAGCATACACAATACATATCGTACAATATTTATTACATTCGAGGTTTGAACGATATGGAATTTATTTGTATTTATGACTTCAATTATTTTGCAATGAACTTAAAGAACCATTTTCCCGAAGCTTTTTCTTTGCGATCAGCAGGATTAGTGAAGTTGACCCAATTCATACCAAACCGGAGAGTAACCATTTCCGAATTCGTAGTTGTCCATCAATGACTATGCAAAATATCCTGCTACGTTGCATCCATCCCTATAATATATTTAAAAGAATAATTTTGATGTATTAACATTAATAATTCTCTAAATTAAGAAAGTATATATCATATTAAAGACGAATTATAACTTACTCCATGGCGCATTTGAGACACGAAAGATGGCTGCAATGGTTTTGAATTCGTCCATTATCGGCAAGAGCAGTTGCAAGCGTTACGTTTCCAAGATCAAGATCAGCAACTCCTAAAATTTAACGTAAGATTAATCATAAGCAATATATAGATTTTTCACTAAAACCGATTTGAATGTATGAAACATGAAATGATATGCTCATACCGTTTTTGGTGATGTATGTAAGTGGATTTTTGTAGTTGTCTTTGATGTAGTTTAGAATCTGACGGAACCCTCGAGGATAATAGACGAAGCTAGGAGCCTATAGAGAAAATATTCAAATCAATATTGTAATCTTTTGAATATGAAAACGATTTTAAAGTCAGATACTTACCACAACACCGATAGCGACTCCATTGCGATAAACTGAAACCAATTAAACGAATAATGTGTTTAATAATTAATCTAAAAAACAAAAATACGAAAAAATTGTTTTACATACATCCAAGAGTAACTCGTGGATCGGTTATGGCGCTAGGTTCTGTCGGAGGAGGTGAGTCGGTTGCATATTGTGTAACGTAATAGTTCAACCCTAGAAAATCAAGTGATCCTTTAACTAAAGCTGATTCCTGAGCTGTGAAATCTGGCAATCTATCTCCGACCATCTCTCTCATTATCTTTGGATATTCACCGTACACCAATGGATCCATGAACCTTCATATATGTAAGAAAAAATTGATACAAAAACAAATTAACCTTTCTATATGTGTGTGTGAGAGAGTTTTAATTGGGAATCATTTAATTGAACATATATATA
>NC_025687.1:26281657-26319347 GCF_000633955.1 Camelina sativa | reverse complement strand
ACCATCTCTCTCATTATCTTTGGATATTCACCGTACACCAATGGATCCATGAACCTTCATATATGTAAGAAAAAATTGATACAAAAACAAATTAACCTTTCTATATGTGTGTGTGAGAGAGTTTTAATTGGGAATCATTTAATTGAACATATATATATATACCATCCAACGAAAAAATCGAATGCTCGTTTTGCAGCAGCCTTGTCGAGATTGCTACTTTCGTTTAGTGGGACAAGCCATCTCCCGATCAAGGTTGTTCCTATCTTACCACCTTGAAATTTCTGCATAAATATGTTATAATTACGGACAACAAATACACCACAAATAATTAAAAAAAAACTACGCGTAAATAAATTATGAGAGGTTTACAATGTATATAAAATACCTGATATCTTTTGCGGTATAAAGATACAGCTTCCGCATGAGCTAGAAAGTTGGTTATGTGCAACTATATAAGGTTCAGTTCCTGAATCTCCTCCAAATTCACAGCCAGTGCACCGTCCCGGTGGATACGATCCATCTCCATAACCTTTGGTTGTCAGAGAGAAAGGTTGATTTAAAGTGATCCAAAATTTGACTCTGTCTCCGAATCTTTGGAATAGAAGCTCCGCGTAGTTTTTGTAGTCCTCCCTATTCATGTATCAAACATAATAAATATTAGTCATATATAGATCGAGCGATGTTTAGAATTAACAAGTTTAGCATAAAAATCCGTTCATGCACTTACACTATACGTGGGTTTAAGAAGCCTCCATATTCGTCTTCCAAAGTCTGGGGAACATCCCAGTGAAATATAGTCACATATGGTTCTATGCCTGTATTCATATAACTTAATTTTTTTTTATATCCAAAATATAATAAATTGATTAAAAATATATAATTTAGTTACTTGAATTTCGAAATTACCATTTGCTTTCAACTCGTTAATGAGATTGTTGTAGTATGTTATCCCATTCTCGTCATTCGTCAATTCCCCCAATCATACGTCCCTCTAAGATTAGTAATTAACACAAAGTTGAGTCATTGAATGTTTTAAATAGATGAAAATATGAAGAAAAAGGAGATGTGTGTTATTATATTTACTTGGTAAGACCCTTGACCACGCTATTGAGAGTCGGTATGCTTGACCATTCATTCTTTTCAGCAGTTTGACATCATCCTGTTCAAGATTATATGAAAGTTGTAAAACTAAATTAAAATTACAAAATTGCACAAATATAATATATGCACATTCGTCATTGATAGCCTCTCACCTTATAGAGATCATATGAATCACAAGCAAGATCTCCTGAACTACGATCTGGAACTTTTTCTGTATATATATATAACAAACCAAAATATCATGAGCATGATCGCTCTTTTAAATATTTATACGTTTTATTATCATACATCGAGGTGCATGTTGATAAATAATACGGTAAGTGATGTTTGTGATCACCTGGATATCAACATGCACCTCGATGTATTGATGAGTGAAATAGTTCCATCTATTAAGGGCAACTCCAACGGAATCTCTTTAGCAGGATTTTTTAATCAAAAGTGTTGAAAAATAAATCAAAAACAAAATAAAAGAGTAGAATCGTCTCTCAAAAGAGAGTTTTTAGAGATGCTAAGAGACGCTAACGTGGCATTATCTGATTGGTTAAAACTTTAAGACAAAAAAATCGTAGAGTTTCTACCATTGAAGGCATCAAATTTTAGTTAATAGTAAAGAGTCTCTTAACTTAAAAATAAACAAATTTTATAATTAAAATAAAGGTGGGATACCATGAGAGTTTCTATGCATTGGAGATAACCTAAGTGCTCTATGTGCAGCACCTTCAATCTGGTAGAGCCAATTATGTTTGATATTGTTAAAAAAATAAAAAAAGGGTATGACATATGCCATCACGGCGAAGATATATGTATACCTGGTATCCAGAAGTAGCGGCACCAAAGGTGAAATTTTTGGGAAATCCAGTACGGTTGAATGCAACAGTTTTGTCGCAGATGAAGGGTTCTTTGGCCTTGCATTCTGGATTGCAGAGTTTTTGGCTACTCGAAACAACCAAGAGAACGGCAAGAATGGCTAAAGAGTAGTAAGCTTTTGGAATTGACATTTCTATTTTCTTTATTTGCTTTTGTTGATGGGCTTGGTTACGTTTGTTTTGATGATGATTAAACGATGAACTTGGAGGGGTTTAAATAGAAGGGTTTGAGTGCATGGGAACTTGCATGGAGATTCAAGTAAAGTGGTTACGTACATTTTTGCATTGAATTTGATCCTCCATGCATGTTCTCCACCTCGCTGTCTTGTTTTCTTAATAAATAAAATTAGACACTTTGAGTTTTACGACACCCATATTTTACATGTCTGCGTGAGAATATATGTTCCTTAACCATAATTTATATTCAGTATATTAATTCAATCAGTGTTATAACATTAATTCAAAAAGAGTTTTTAATTGTTGTGAGGTTTAAGTTCCGTATCCCTTCTCATTTAGCGTACATTATGGTTGTTTATACTACTTGTGAAAGGAACAACCTTCGTTCCATAAGCAAAACATGACCTGTCTCATTGATAAGTATCGAATATTAATCAACGTATTTCTAAAAACCACATCAACGTACAATAATAGAAAACCACCTGACACCTGGAAACAAATAATTGATGATTAAATGGTGGCAACAGATACGAGAAAAGAGAATTATTTTCAAAGAAAATGGAGTGAGGAGGATGAAATCGTCTTGCTGCAGGGCATGATTGATTTTGATAATGATAATGGGAAGAGTCTTATTACGGATACTAATTCTACAAGTCTCTATGCTGATATGACTGGTATTTTTTGAATCGGTGAGAAGCCATTTTACCTTTTAAGGAAGAATCAGCGTCAGTTCACATCCAAGATCCGTTGCTTGAAGCACAAGATCCGTTTCAAAGGAGAAAGGGTAGAGATGAGAAATCTTTTGCAAATGCTCACCTACGCAAGTACTTTAAACTTTCCAAAGTGATTTGGGAATCTACAAAGGTGGTGGAGGAGGAGACTTTGAAAGCCAAGGAAGGTGAAAACAGAGATGGAGCATGGTGTCCATATGAAGAAGAAGAAGGTCGAACACAAGTTTAAGTTGTTGGAGTGTAAGGAATCTGAATTTTCGTCGCTTAAGAGAAGTATTTTGCATGAGGTCAGTCACTTCTGTGATAACTGAAGCAAATTCGGTTTAGAGGTGTAGTCCCTCTTTTTGTTTAGTTTCCAACTTTTGTGACTCTGGTTGTTTTTTTTGGTTCTCTTTTTGGTTTATCTTGTTTTGGATTTTGTTGCTAGTAACACCATGGAAGAACGTACGGCAGATTAAATTTAAATGCATTTTTTGGATCTAAATTTTGGTCAGAGTACTCTCATATTTAGTTATATATAATACTATATAAAATCTTGGCTTGACAATTCCTCTTGACTTATATTATAATTATAGTCCAGCTGAAATCTTGACTACAAAACTATAAATAGATATTTCATTGGCCTTGTCGCACAATTAAATTATTAGCCTCTTTTTAGATCAATACCTCAAGTTCGAATGTCTACAATGCTTTTTCTATCTGCCCCCTTTTATCAACAAAAACAATTTGATTTTTTAAAAAATAATACCCAAATTGAAACTTAAATTGGTAGCTTCTTCCCTCATAGTTTTAGTATGAAAATATGGCAATTGACCCCCAAAAAAAAAAAATCTTGTAGTTTTCTAAAACTCAGAACCTCTGTATATGAGTATAAATGTGTACAAGTATTTTTCTAAAACTATAAATACAAGACAAAGTGTCCATGCTAGAGGGTTCAAAAGAATCTCGGGAGCACTGAGTCAGCTTGGTGGAACAAACATTAACGTGGTGAAATATATTTAGAGAATAGAGATGAAACTCAGTTTTAGTGTGGATATGAATCAGAAATGTGTATGTATTAGTCTGGAACTAGCAATGTTTCAAAGACGGTCTATTATATATGACTAAATCAATATGACTTTTATTAGATGTGTGACAACACAAACTCATTCGAATCTCGTTAAATCGATTGGCTTAATTTATTTTGTTTTCACGTTTGACATGTCTAATTGTCTATAGGCTATACAGCCGAAAAGATTGAGAGTTGTGATGTTAATTATTTGCAATCTCAAATAATATGTAACTAGGGAAATGTTATTATGCATTTTCAAATAATATGTTACAATAATATATTCGGCAGTTTAGCACTAGACCATATTTATTTCTTATTTCACCAATTGACCATAAATATAAATTTTACTGAGATAGAATAGAAAATATATTTCACTTTTTAACGGATTCAAAGGAACAATACTTTATAATTATGGTCAATTGTAACATTTTATTAAAAAAAAAAAAAATTATGGTCAATTGGTGGAATAACAAGTATTTTTATGCCTTTGCTATTCATAATCAATACTCAATTTCTGCAAAAGTTTTTTCAGGAGCTAACATCTGAGGAGCGAATGTATTTCTTTGGGTTGAATGATATTTTGAAACTAATGTTCAAATTTGGTGCTATTGACACACTAATGTTCAAATCTGGATGAAATGATAATGGTTATGAAGTGTTCGGGCAGATGATACTGATGAGAAGCCTTATGATGCTCTTAATAGTTTTTAAAAATTAATAACCAATCACAATTTAAAAACCAAGTCTAATTAGCGATTGAGTCCGGTGAACTTGGGCGAAAGGATCCTCTTGAATCGTCTCTCCGTCAAAAAATCATATTATTTATTTTTAATTATTATATTTCAAAGATTATGTTAATATTTTAAAACTATGGTTCTCCTATCATTTTTTTAATTTTATTTTCAATTTATTTTGAATTATCATATAATATATATGATTAATAAATATGTAGATTTTTATGTAAAATGTTGTGATTTATAAAAAATTCAAACTCTTACATAAACCTGCAAAATTTAAACCCGTTTTTCTTTCAAACTGGATATTGTGACTAACAGTACACCCGAGGGTATCCAATTTTGCAAGGCTTTCAATGGGATTGGAGGTCTATTACTTAATAAGCATGATGGTGATGATTCTGGTATTGGGGAGACTGATGATGATGATGATGATATTCCTGATGAAGCCAATTTTTGGGATGATTGACGACAAAAAAAAACACTTTCTCGTACCTAGTTTCCTTCAGAAGTTTATAACTAGTCGCGTAGTTTATATCATATTGTTGAAATCAACACGGAGACCATAAGAAGCACGAGAAGAGGCAGATTTGTCTTTGTAGCTCTTTTACTTTGGCCTGATAGGTCTTGACCACTTTTTGATTGTTGTCTAGAACACTTAAAAGTTCTTGGATGTAGAATATACACTAAAACTGGTGGAAGTACAATATGGTGGGAATTTTGAAAGTGAAGGCAAAGCTAGATGTGTGTCTTGTTTTGCCATGGCTTGCGCAAAACATATTGTTACAAAATTTGTTGTTGTTCTTTATTCCAAATACTGATCATCATCATATTGAAAGTATATTATACATTTGAGTTAAAATTTCATCTTGTACATGTCAGCGTACAATAGAACACGTCCAAGCGCTCTCGGTAATGTTGACAAGGCCGGGTTATAATTCAAAGGACCCAAATCCTTGTCATAAATGGGTCGAGTAATGTTGATGGTTGATTTCTAACAAAATTACTCCTTTCAATTTCAATAAACACTCTTTTTCATAACTAATTAAGTGGCAATAAAATTTTTGGGCAATTTTTGATTTTATACTTCTCTTTTAATTATATAAAGATATGATTTTTATTAGATGTGTGACGACTCAAACTCACTCGAATCTCGTTAAGAGCATCTCCAATGGTCCTCTATTTTTGTCTCTAAACTCTGTTATAGAGTAATTTTTACTTCAATTCATCTCTATTTTCACCTCTATCATAAAAATTGCTATTTTTTCTATATACAGAAGAACTTTATTTTTTTCTCTATAAATAGAGTTAAACTATTTTATTTGCAAAATAGTCCTTTTAATTTTTAGCTTATTTTATTAATGACCAAAATAAATAAAATTAAGTATTTTTAAGAACTACTAATATAAATTTAAGTATAAGATTTATTCTAAAATATTGAGACTATCATTTGCAAATGATAATTTATAGAAGTGTTACAAAATTTAAAGTAAAATGAATTAGTTTGCAATATTTATAAATAAAAGGCGTTAATTGTAAAATAAAAAATAATATCTTTTTGAAATATTCTTTTATAGAGTAAAAATAAGAAAAATCATTGGACCAAAATTCATTTCTGTTATATAAAAAAATATAAAGAAAATTATTAGAGATGGGCCAAGTCGATTAGCTTAATTTATTTTGTTTTGACGTATGGTAATAGTAATATCCGAAATCGTCTTAAGATATTGGGAAACTCGAGATTTGATATAATAAAAAATAAACGTCAAAACTTGAAAGCAAAGTGTCCGTAGCATGGAGGGTACGGCTGGCCAGTTGGGACAGCCGGCAGCCCATGCTTTCGCATTTATCTCACCGAGTCATTTCTATCTACTTTCACTTGCCACACTTTCAAAGCCATTAAATTAAGGAAGAAAAGTCGCATTGGTATGAATATGACACGTAATAGAAGAATGATATAAAGTCAGTGGGGGATATGGTTGGTGGGTCATTCTGTACGAATGGACCCGTACGGCTTATTTATCTCGTCCTCAAAAATTTATTTCACGTGCTTTACTAACTCCTACTCTTTAAAATACACATATCTGTATAATTCATTCGAATTATAACCCCATGCAAATTTGTATAATTCCGTGACTCCAAAACTACAGTTCGCAAGTTTTCTAAAATATAGTTATACAAATAAATATAAAAACTAGGAAAAAAAAGAGGCGTAAACTGCGGGGAACGTATTTGGAGTTATATATATATATATATAAAGTAGGGGCAGTAGTACAAATGTAATTCCGTGACTATCCATATATGTCTATGTAGTTTTGGATTTATCCATATTTCTAATTTATCGATTTAACTATATTTTATATAACTTTCAAACTATAGTTTTGGATTTATATACTTACAAAACTTATCCTATTGTCCACGGCAATTGCAGAGAGCTACGCACGACCTCTTTCCCACGAAACCACGAAATATATTTATGATAGGACTTAATTATTTTCGTTTTGAATCGGACTTGTCTACTTCTTTAATTCACGTTGATGAAAAGATTTTTTAATAAGTGTACCTAGCAAGTACTACTCCTTTACCCTCGTCTCCCTATATAAGGAGGACCTTCTCACTCTCTTGGCTCTTGTAAATACAATTACTGTCTACTCTGTCTTTGGACGATGAAACAGCTAATCCGCCGTTTATCGCGGGTCGCTGACTCAACACAGTATAGTCTCCTCCGGTCTGATCAATCCCAGCGTGGCCGCATCAAGAAGGAGAAAAACAAATCTTGGGTTCCCGAGGGACACGTGCCTGTCTACGTAGGCCAAGAGATGGAGCGGTTCGTGGTGAATGCGGAGCTGCTCAACCACCCCGTGTTCGTAGCGTTGCTGAAGCGGTCGGCTCAAGAGTATGGATACGAGCAGCAAGGAGTGCTTCGAATCCCTTGCCACGTGCTTGTGTTTGAACGTATCTTGGAGTCTCTCCGTCTCGGACTCGCCGAGTCACATGAGCTTCACGATCTCTTTTGAGGAATAGGATCGTTTCTACTGTCTTGTGTCTTGTGTTACGTACGTACTTAGGTTTAGGCGTAGATCTGAAGTTTTGGCTGTTCAGAAACAGAGTTATGTAAATACCTATCCTATATATATGTAACGTTTATTTTGATGATGGGGTTTCTATTCTATATGTGACAAAATCGAGATTTAAGGAATCACCGTAGTTAAGATGTCTCCCATAAGTAGTGGCAAGCAAACAGGTTCTTTAGCTGCTTCCCAAACTTGGAGGAATAGATCAACCTCACAATATCAATTAGCCAATTTTTTTTTTTAATCGGATAATTATGTGGCAAGGAAGTTTATGTATGTTTAGAGCATCGTTAGTGGTGGTTGCTCTCTAGTTGCTTTATCAAAATTTTAATGCATAAAAAATATAAAATATTTAAAAGATAAGAGAGAAGAGAAATTGTTTCTCAGATTGTTGTGGGTAGGGATGTCAATTGGGCTTAGAGACCATGGACGGATCATGTCCAAATTAAATTGGACCGGTTATGGTTATGACTAAATTTGAAGCGGTTAAATAGACACAAAACCAATTTAGCCCGCTAATAAATAGTCCAAACTCATCTGGATATGGGTTATCCAATAATCCTTCAAAATTAGGGATTCCAAAATTTGGAGGAATTTTTTTTTGTTCATTTCCTCATTTTTACCATTCAAGACTAGAGAATAAAGACCATGTGTAACTTTCATGAACAAAACTTCAATTTATAAGTTTTATATGAATTTATGAGTGCTATATATGAATTTTTATGAAATATAATAAATTTATAAATTTTTAGCTTAATTGAGTTCATGTATTATCTCGACCCTATGAACAGTCCACAATCTGTGGGAAGCAACGATTCTTATACTGTTTATACAACTGTCTACATATTATTGGTTTACACTTATTTCAATTAAAATACTATTTTTTTTGGCAACTTTGGTGAGTTCCACCGTTAATGATGGTCTTGTGTATCTACTACCATGTCACTTCACCTACACAGCCACTTTAGTAAGTCACCCAATTGATTAGCTTTCAGAAACCTCGATATTACTATCATGATTAAAACCGTACGTAATAGAAAGATTCGAACATGGTTCTTCAACCATATGATGGACACTTATTAGTTTAGCAAGAAGTAATCTCCTATATATTATTACTGAAGAATTCTCACAAAAAAGTTGAGGTGTCGCGCTCATATAACTTCTGTATCTTTCTAATAAATGACATTAATTCTCATTGTTATTTACATAAATATGCCATTGAAATATTATGAGTCAATGTTTTTTATTCATTTTTAAAAATAAAAGATTTAATCAACTATTAAATCCAAAAATGTATTTAATTATCATTTTTATAACCTATTTACTTATTAAAAGTAAATTACGTTTCACAAACAAGAAAAAAAATTATTCATTTCTTTATCACTTTTATCATTTTCTCATTGCATTTTTAAACTTAGGATTAGTTTAAATTAAATCTATTAGTTTGAAAATATTGCTTTATCTATTTAATGGTATAGTGATATTGATAATAATGTGAACCATAAAAGATTTGAATTTGATTTTTAGAAACATATAAAGACATCAAAACTTTCTACACCACCTTAAAATTCTTTTCCAAATTTAATTATTTCACGGGTGAAACGTATTTTACAGAAAATAAATGCAAATTTAAAAGACTAAAAAAACTTTACTTACATATTTTGTTTTATACAAACAAATCTTAAATCTCAAATAATAATTTTATTCATAATATTTTATTTAAATCGATTATCCCGGATATAGTGCGAGTTGGTACGTAGTATTCAAACATAATTGATGAGTAGATTCTGTATTCTGGTGATTACATGTGCCTTCTTTGTTTATAAAAATTAAAAGTCGTATAGTCAATGTCACACCACTCACCATGGTCAACACGGCAGCTCAAATCTACAATATAGAATTAGGGATACTTAAAAAAATTGAAAATACAACACGGCTAGCATATAGCACTAATCTTTTTTTGGTCAACTCAAATATATTGATGGTTGGTATAACATACAGATTACAAAAGCAGTTACAGGTTTCTAACAGCTAAAAGAAACCCAGAGTTAGACTATCGCCTAAACTAATCCTTACGCCATTTTTGAGAACATGGCCTATCCAAAAAATGATTGTCAACGTTTTACTTCCTAGACAACTAAGCAAAGAACTATGCAGAGGATACAATCCTCTCACTTTCAAAAACAATATGCAACCAAGGGGGGAAACCAGATGCCACATATGTTTGAAGCCTACACTCGCTTGTAACACTTTGAGCAATGAGAAAAGCTCCTCTGTTAGTTCTTGGTTTTTCCACTTCTAACTTCCAAGTCCGGATCCATCCCAGAAGTTTCAAAAGTTCATATGATTCGTATTTGAAAGATGGCCATGCTTTTGGCCTCAAAACATAACGAACCAGATAAACGTCTTCTATAGCCAAAATTATGTTAACGCACCTGTGATTTATCATACACTCTGTTGTCCACTTGGCCACAACAAAGCTTGCTTCGTCTTTACTTTTGACATTAGTAAAAGCGCTTCGGCTGTGCATTAACACTTCCCCTTTATCATCTCTCAAAACCCACGACCCTCCTGCTAACTGATTTCTTCTCGACCAAGAGACCCCTACATTACACTTAAACCAATGTAAAGGGGGAGGAGTCCAAATTTCAACCCTTTCAACATTAGATTGACCATTTAGGCTCTCCTCTGTAATCTCCTCAACTATCACCTCTCCATTTGGATCCATTCTCTGCGCAATAAACCATTCCTCAACATCTTCATAGATTTTTTTAACTGACTCTGGAGCCGAATAGGATTTTGCCTCGAAAAGAAACAGGTTCCGATTCTTCCAAATTCTCCAAATGATCCATGGAAAACTTTTTCTAAGTTGTGATGGCCACTGTTTGTTGTCTCGATTAACAAGTAAATGGTGAAGGTTAGAATAAACTGATCCCTTGTCAAAGCCGAATTCCGGAGATGGATAGTCTGAAAGAGCCCAAACCTGTCTAGCTCCAAAACACTGAAAGAGAACATGATTAATTGTTTCTCCCTGTTCACCACACAGTTGACACCTATCTTCTAGTCTCAAGCCCCTATGATTGAGTTTAGAAATCACCGGTAAAGCACCACTCAACACTTTCCAGAGGAAGACTTTTAATTTAGGGTCTGTTTGCAATTTCCAAACCTGTTTTTTCAGCTCATTGATCGATGGTTGCATGTCTGCGACTTGAATGAGAGCTTGGTTGTTGATCTTGTCAGCCAACCAATAAGCAGATTTTACCAAGAAGTCTCCACTTTTGTTGAATTTCCACATTGAGAAATCTTCTTTGTCCACCACCGGTTTGCTTTTTCTGATCGTCGCAATGTCCACTGGGAGGAAATGATATTCTAATTTCTGCACATCCCAATCTCTTCTCTCAAAATCGATGAGATCTTTTACATTGAGATTTATATCAATCAATGCATTTTTTATCCAAGGAGATCTCATCTCTCCATCCTCCACCCACGGGTCTAACCAAACATTAATTGAGGCTCCATTGCCAACTCTGCTTTTTAAACCTTTCGGCAAAAGTTCTCTACCAAAGAGAAGGCTTCTCCATCCAAATGAGGGTCTGTTACCCAAAGTTGCAGATTAAAATGGAGAGTTTGGTGATACACATAGTTTTAAACCCTATTTTCCTACTGCAAGTGCACAACAAAGAAGTAGTACTTAGGGGTCGAATCCCACGAAGACCAAGTTTTACTCTATGGTTCTATTGGTTCAATTTCAAGCTAAGACAATTCAAGGTTGGGTTTGTTTGGTAACAGTAACGCGATTAAAACGGTATAAAAAGGCAATAAGCAAAACACTAGATCAGGGGTAATTCTCGGGAATTTCAGAGATAGCAACTAAACAACTATTCAGGGCATAGATTAAGTACCAGTCTAGAACTCAAACATAAATATAAACTGATCCACTGTCGTGGTATCAATAACTCTATCTGATCGATTCTGTGCGGAAACGCGGAGCACGTGCTCAGACATCCGGAGCACATGCTCGGCGGTCCATAAACCCTAAACTGTCGTTTGAGCCCAGAATCGCAGACAAGCATTAAAGAACAGGAATGATAAGTTCACAAATCACCTACACATCAACTTTCGCAGGTCTAGGATAATTTGCCCACTAATGTCTTTTCTAGCAACCTATTACACTTTTGATGAATAGATAAACCTAGAATCATAGATTGGGTGATCAAATCAACCTAAGCATTAAGTCTAACAATAGTGAAGACAATCGATTATATAAAGCCCTATTTGTGTTCTGTTGCTAACCCATGAAACCCCTTTGAAACCCCTAATCTAGCAAAGAAAACTACTCAGACATAGAGAATTGAATAGTCAACATAGATGAGAAATTCAATAGCATAAAAATATATAAATCACAAGGGTTCAGAATCGCTTCTCTAACGTAGCCGCTCTTCCTCTCCCTCACAAAACGTCGCTCAAAAACCAAAAAGAAAAGGTAGTATATTCTCTCCTAAAAACCCTAGGTTAAATAACATACAAGTAGAGAAAAATAAGAAAAGAATCCAAATTCAAATCTTCCTATTAAAAAGCGATCTCAGCCCTCTTTCTCTCACAAAGGATCGCCTAAAATAAGGGGAATTAGGCAGGGAATCGGCGCCTAGATGCTTGCCACGTGTCGTCATGAAACCGTAGAGTTGGGAGCATGTGCTCGGAAATCGGGAGCATGTGCTCCTGCGTCTAAAATCAGCTTTTCTGCTCCAATTCAACTCCTTTCTGCTCCGATTGCTCCTGCTGTTCCAATCCTTGCTTTTAGCTTCCTAGCCTCTTATTATAACCTGAAAAGGACTCAAACAACTACAAAACTATCAAATAAACAGGGTCAAAGTGAGTCGAAACCGTAACATATCATTTGGATAGCATCTTGATTTCATCAACTTAGAAAAGAGACAGTTTGGTTCCTGGAGCAATCTCCATGCTTGCTTTGCCAGTAAGGCTTGATTGAACAGTCTAAGATCTCTGAATCCCATACCTCCATAGTCTTTGGATAGACATAATTTTTCCCAACTAATCCAATGTATATTACGCTGATATTCATTGGAGTTCCACCAGAAGTTTGCTATTGCACTTGACAGATTTACGCAAGTGGACTTTGGCAACTTAAATTATGACATCGCAAAAACTGGCATGGCCATGGCTACTGATTTGATCATGATTTCCTTTCCACCCATCGATAGCTTTTGAGCATGCCAACCCGAAACCTTTGAGCTGAGCCTGTGCTTGATATAACTCAACATTTCCACCTTAGAACCACTGAAACATTCAGGTAATCCCAAATACTTACCAGCCCCTCCTTCGTTAAAAATCCCCAGCTTATTCTGGATAGCAAGCTTGGTCATCTCCGGAACCTTGAATCCAAAAGAAATTGATGATTTGGCTTGATTTATTTCTTGACCAGTGACTTTACCATAAGCAACAAGCATAGCATGCAACTCAGAAGCTTGTTCCAAGGAAGCTTTTCACATAAAAAGGCTGTCATCGGCGAATAAAAGATGATGGAGAACATGACCTTCTTCATGCAGTCTGATTCCAGTAATTCTTCCTTCAGCTTGGGCCTTGTTGAGGAGGTGAGATAACCCTTCTAAACAAAGCACGAATAAGAAAGGTGATAAGGGATCACCTTGCCTAAGACCCCTTTGAGGTTTGATTAATCCATGCGGATGATCATTTATAAGAACCGAGAATGTCATCGAGGAGACACAAAACATTATCCAGTTGACCCATTTAGTGTGAAATCCCAAAGCCAGAAGTAGAGACCTTAGATAACTCCATTCCACTCTATCAAAGGCTTTTGACATGTCTGATTTGATGGTCATGTATTCTGTTGAGATCTTAGGAATGGTATTTAGGCTATGCACTATTTCATGAGCAATCAGAATGTTGTCGGAGATCAATCTGTGTGTAACAAAGGCCGTCTGGTACTCTGAAACGATGTGCGGAAGCAGGGGTTGCATTCTTTTTACCATGATTTTGGAAATCACTTTGTAAAGAACCGAACATAGGCTGATAGACAGATTGATGAGGAATTTTGGGTAACAGACACAGGTGAGTGTAATTCCATTCTTCCGGGAATGTTCCTTCCTCAAAGAAAAGCAAAACTTCTTTTACCACTTGATCTCCTACTATTTCCAAATAGTGTTGAAAGAACAGGGCAGACATACCATCTGGACCGGGTGCGCTTGACGGTTTTATAGAGAACATAGCTTCTTTAATCTCCTCTTTAGTAACTTCCTTCACCAAATCTTCATTCATGGCTTGAGTTACCTTTGATGGGAAGTCAGAAAACCAGGAGGAAAAAGGCATCGGATTGGAAGAGGTAAACAAATTTTGAAAATAATCAGAAGCAACCGCACCTTTAGCAGCTTCAGATTTCTGTGCAACTCCAAATTTGTCAAGAAGAAACTCAATTCTTAATCTGTGATGATTATTCTTAACTGAGGCGTGAAAGAACCTTGAATTTCTATCACCACTTCTTAACCATTGAAACCTGCTTCTTTGCCTCCAAAAGTTTTCTTCTTCTCTGTAAGCCTTTGCCAAGTCCCTTATAAGACCACTAACAACCAACCTCCTTGGAAAGTGAGAAGATTGCTCAGCTTCTAGTTTTGTTTATATACGAGTAATAGAGTCCTTTGCATTTAGGCAATTGCTTTTTTTCGAAGAACTTAAAGCCTTTCTACACTTTCTTAACCGTTGAGAAACTTTGTCTGACAAACCTGAAGAAGGAGAACCCCAAGCTTGAACAATAGCAGCCTCTACATTAGGCTTCAAAAGCAATCTCCTGTCAAACCTGAACTGCCCTCGATACTCCTCCTGAGAGTCCAATAACTTTACTAAAACAGGCCTATGATCGGAACCTCTCATATCCAAAAACCGTTGATTTGAAGCTGGAAAGTGGGAAAACCAATCCTTGTTACCAAAAGCCCTATCCAGACGACTTTGAATCCATAAGTCATACCTCTTCCCTGCCCAAGTGTATTGATTTCTTTTACTTGAGAGTTGCATCATGTCACAAGCCTCCAGCATCTCAGAGAAAGGTTTGAAATTTGAGTCACATCTTCTGGGACCTCCTAGTTTTTCCCCATTGTGAAGAATGTCATTGAACTCACCCAGAACACACCAACTTTATTTTCTTCCTACTCCAATTCTACTCAACCTTTCCCACTTTTCTTTTCGTTTTTTGAAAATAGGATCGCCATATACACAAGATACAAAGAAATAAAACGCTCCAAACTGTACTTGTAGATCCATCAGGTTTTTATCTACAAACTTGAAATCAACCTGAACTCCACTTTTGATGAAAAAGGCTAGACCACCGCTTTTTCCAATTGGTTCAACTGTGTACACCCTCTCATAACCAAGCCAAACTTGTAAATCTACTAGAACATCCCTACTGTGCATTGTTTCCATCAAGAACAAGATCTCAGGAAAATGTTTTTTACGCATTTCCTTGAGATATTGAATTGTCAAGTCTTGAGACCATCCCAAGCCTTGACAATTCCAGCTTATTATGCTCATTGCGTTTTAGGCAATCCCTCTTGTGGGATTACCTCTAAGGGATTAAACTTAGTAGACTTCGCAGCGTTTGATCCCTCATCAACTGCTTTTCGTTTCTCCGGAGTACCAGTATCTAACCTGAGCTCCAGCTTTTGGAGATCTCCCGCTCTAGAAATCTCCATTGGTTTTGCTTTTCTAACACTTTTAGAAGGTCTTTTCCTTGGTGTAAGCTTTTTTGGTTTAATCCCGGAAGAACCAGCTCCAGAAGAGCCAGTTCTGAAAACCGTCGGATTAACCTGAAAAGGCTGAGAAAGAGCTAGAAAGCTTGCAGATTCTTCAAGGGACGCATGAGAAAAAGTCTCAAGATTCCACGATGAACTCGCGTCAACTGAGTTCTGCATCACCATCCGCTGTGGTTCTCTACTTACTCTTCCTGAGTCTCCAAGTTAATCTCGACATTCTCGTAATTGAAAACCAATCCTTTATCTTTATTAACATCTGAATGAACTAAAGGAAGAGGCTCTAGACGAAGAACAGATTTCTGGAGAATGGGGTCTTTTTCAACATCACTTACTGATTTTATTACTTTATCCCTTCGCAACATCTTTTCTGTCTCATCAGCAACCAGTAAATATTGTCTCATCCCTTCTAGAACATCAGCTGCTATCTTGGGGCGACCAGTAGTCGCGTCCATCCCTACCTGATCTTCCCGCAAAACCCCAAACAAGGGATCCGATTCTTTGATCACCAGAGGTTTTTTCTTTTTTTTTTCCAACGGAATACCTAAACTCCTAGCATCAAATGCCTCTTCTCTTTCCTTTATGAGTAGAGGACAGTAATCACGTTCGTGAGTGAGCCGCTGACAATTATAGCACCTCTTCTGAATACGTTCATATTGGAATCTAACTTCAGTGGACCCTCCTTTTGGCAGATTGATTATTTTAGATCTTCTTAGAGGCTTGGCAACATCAAAGAGAACTTTAACTCGCACAAACTCCTGAAGTTGAGGCTGATCAGGATCGAAAGCCACTTCCAATACTTGCCCGACTAACTCTCCCAATATTTGCCAGGTCTGAGTCAAATTAGATTTTTGAGGGAGATATAACACTAATCAAAGTTCAAAAAGTGAATTTCCACTGAACTTAAACAAACTACAATTCAACTTGGGAAAATTTTTTCATTGTACCTTGTAGAAAATTCTCAATCCAAAATCTCTCATCATGCACAGTTTCGTGAGTCGTTGGGACTCAATTTCGCACGTGTCAATTATCCACACGTGTCAAGTCAACCGCGATTGAACAATTCTCCCCAAGGGGCTGCGCCATTTCGCCGAAGAGAGAAGCGTCGTTGAAGTGGTGACCTGAGATCACACAAACTACGCCATCAAACGCCCTTTCATCACCACCATGTGGAGAAGAATCGTCTCTTCTCATCTCAAAACCCTAGCAACAGCAGCCGATTCCGCCGCCGCCGCCGCTGCTTCTTTATTCGTCGTCTCCAAGCCCGTTGGTCTCCATCTCTCCACCACCCGATCATCCATTTCAGCTCCGAATCAGG
Source organism: Camelina sativa (assembly GCF_000633955.1). Taxonomy (NCBI): domain Eukaryota; kingdom Viridiplantae; phylum Streptophyta; class Magnoliopsida; order Brassicales; family Brassicaceae; genus Camelina; species Camelina sativa. The sequence goes on along the minus strand of NC_025687.1, from coordinate 26,302,517 downwards.
TACTATTATTATTAACTAGCATTTTTCTCTCTTGTTGTTCGTTATCAGATCTTTGCGTTGATTGCTTTTATATCCGTGTCTGGTGGATTGAACAGTGATAGTTAATGCGAATGTCAACATCGATTCTGAATAACTAAATGCTTTTGCTTAAGATGGTTTTATCTTTCCAATAGTTTCATAGATTTAGTTGTTCTCTGTAAGTACTGAAGGTGTTATTATTACGTTTTTGTATTTTTTGCAAGCAGAGACATCTGTGAAGAAGAATAATGTACAGGATGTAATGCCTATCGCAACTGGACATGAGAGAGAGGAGCTTGAAGCTGAACTTGAGGTCATTTACTACTTATGTTTCTGCATATATATATATGCAATTTAAGCTTTTGAGCAGACACACTTAGTTTTTTTTTTTATGGTTCTCTGTTTATAGGGAAGGAGGCTGCTTGATATCGACTTCCCTGAAGGTCCTTTTGGTACTAAGGTTAGTCGATTTGTAGACCATCAGGAATCAATAAGCGTGTAAACTTAATGTCTGGGTTATTCTCTTTGAATTTGTTCTGGCTTGTTTTTGCACATACTTGGATCAACTTGTATACTCTGGTCTTCAGGGGGTTTGGTTTTGAGTCTTTTGTATACCTTTTCTCAACTGACCTCCAACTATTATTAGTCTTTGCGGGGCATTTTTCTGATAACCTCGTTCTCATGTTATGTAGTTTAGATAATTAATATTCTGGAAGAACTGCTTTAAAGTTAGTGACTTGATTTTGAACCATCGTGCTGTGGTAGGTCAAGTAAGCCTTTTTTACTTTGATACTTGATTGCTGACCTGATGATATATTCATTAGAAGTAACGTTGTTTCGAATGGTGTGATTTGGTTACCTCACTATTCATGACTGCTTTTCTTATATGATAATGACGAAAATTCTAAAGTCAGTTATGTGCCTAATTTAGATACCTATATATGTGCTTATATTTGGTGCGATCATCTAAATGATTTGTTACGGTTGCATACTGTATTTTAAACATAATCTCGATATATGTTATGTTCTATTATGACAGATTCTTGGTAATTTTTGAATGTTTGTTTAATTAGTACTTCAACAATATGTGACAAATTCTGTATTTTTAACATAATATTGACTGATACATATTTTAGCATACTGTAATTTGGAGGTCATTGAGTTTACTATTATGACAAATTCTTGGTAACCTCTTGATTTCGAAATCTATAATTTCCAGGAATCTCCCGCTGTCGTAAAGTCTTACTATGACAAGAGAATTGTCGGATGCCCTGGTGGTGAAGGCGGTAAGTTATCATTTTGATGGCATTTTCGAAGTAGTTTTGCTTAGTCATTTGGTCGCTGATGGTTGTTTGATCCATTTACCAATCATGTTCTTTTATCTCCTGAAACTGCAGAGGATGAACACGACGTAGTATGGTTCTGGCTAGAGAAAGGAAAGTCATTTGAATGTCCAGTGTGCTCTCAATACTTCGAGGTTGGCTTTCAACACTCTTTAAGACTTAGAATTTTTTAATCCAAATTGCAAGAGATGAATTTTGTTGATGTTGTTTCGTTTGGCAGCTCGAAGTGGTTGGTCCAGGCGGACCACCAGATGGTCACGGTGACGATGAAGACCACCACCATTGATTCGAGTCTTTTTACTCAACCGCAAAATATTTTCTTCTATATTAGTGTGAGTGGAATAAATATATCTCGTTGGTGAAAACACTGGGATATGTTTTTTTGATTCTCGAGAGGACACCACCACTTTTATTTGCCTCTAGGCTCTCTAACTCTTTTTGCGTTAAAAAAAAACTCTTGAGACTTTTGTTTTTATGAATGATTCTCCCGAGTCAGAATCATTCCTCTCTTTTTGAATTATAACATATAGTTGTTTTTGGTGTTCACGGTGTGAATGTTTTTGTGGTGAAAAATGCCTAGAGTATGTTCTTCACCCCCTAATTGGCTTGTCGGTCATGCCGACCTACCGATTATCATATAACAGCCAATTAGCTAATACGGCTGTCGTTGATTCGCTTGACATTTTGGCCTTAAATTATTATCATTCCTTTTAGTGTAGCACATTCTAATCATATCAAAAACCAAGTCTACATCCAAGAACTTTTTTAAGGGTTCTATATAATATTTGGTTTTTGATATGTATATTGTATGATAGAAAGTAACAAAAACAAAAAAAAATATGGAGAAAGAAATAACGTATGTGTAATTGTGTATAATGGAATACTGTAAACCGTCTCGGAAAAAGATATTCATACGTTCACAAAATATTATACTTGTGTTGTTTATGCACCGTTCGAAAATTCTAACAATAAACACCTCTCTAGTATCGGTGTTATGCAATGAAGCCAGATTCGGTGTTACATTTTTTATTTTTTTGGGAATAAGACAAGGGAACGAAGATGCCCGAACCAAACAATAATATATAAAGGAAGAAACTCGATTTCCTTAATTGGTGAAGTACTTATTAAACAAACATCCAAAAAAAAAAACTCTTATAATAATACCCAAAAAAGGGAATATGTAAACAATAACATACGACGTTAACATCAAAAAGCCGTTTTTATTCTCCAATACTACAAAGATGTATTCCTAAAGCTTCTTCGCTATATGTTGTTTTCTAAGGCTAAAAACAATTGAATCAAAGACATTTTTTTCGGAAGCTTCCGACTAATTGTGGGGTGAACAAATGTTTTCACAAAATATCCGGGCCGAAACCAACGCAACCAAGTGACTCACGAATGAAATTAAACCCATAACCGTAACGAGTTTTTGTCTTTGACCCTAAATCTAATACCAATGTGCCACCACACACACAACAAAAGGGTTAATTTGGCCATATACAAAGATTTTGTTTAAATTGTATGTATATAAATTTAATGATCATTTTTTTCTATCTAACACGAGTAACGTTCATTCGATCTTGAGTTATCTCAATAGTTTCTCTACGCAAAATGTGTTTGTTCATGTAAGAAACTAAAATATATGTAAGAAAAATAAACAGTTTTGGTAAAAAGATTTTCAATTAAAACTTTTTTTTTTGCCACCGTATGAACCCAAAACAAAACCTACCAAGAAAATATAAAAATGTCATTATAGAATCGATTCTACCAAATATTTAAAAATGCTTAAAAAAAAAAATCTCAAGAAAACGAACGTTCGAGTTTCTATTCCCTTTCTATTTCAGACAAATCCCCATACCTTTAAAGGTCTACACAGCTTGCCCTCATTATTAACCATCCTTTTCATACATGAACCTTTATTTATTTTGTTCATATGAATCTTTAGAAAGTTTTTACCCTAACACGGTAATGTGTTGGTCTAATAGCATTGCTCGAAACACATATTTAGTTGTTGTGCTGTCTGTGCTGTCTTTTTTTTTTGTTAATCTACGTAGACGATTTTATCTAAGTAATAAGACAAAGATGCAGAAGAGTTAAATCACTAGAGTACTTTAGATTAATATAGTTCTCTAATCTCTCGTGTGTGCTTAAATAATAACATTATTTATTTTGGATAAGTTTATAAAATTGGTCTAAAAACTAATTAAGCAGAAACAATTGTAGGAACCCTAGCTACCTTATTTTGGTTCACTAAAGTCTACTCAATAAAGGCAATTAAGACATATACTTAGCATAATAAAGGTAATTACTCTTAATTAATGTAAAATCACACAACTGCAGTTCTAAATCTATCATGTGTCTTAATTCGACACGCGCAACACCCATTTCTTAATCTATCATTTCAAAGAAAATCTTAGTAATATGTGAAGTTTTGATACATATAGAGATACATAGTGTACGTCTTTAACTATATAATAAGATAAGAGTTTCATCCTAATTAATCAGCATAATTGAAACGCATAAACTTACGTACAATGGCCTTAATTAGCCCTTTAAACCTGCGAACAAGCAAACACTATACACCTTTAAGATACCATTAACGAGTTTAGAGCATTGTAGTGCGGAACGCATCTCTCATCTGTTATATCAAATTTAAAGCAATTTCCAACAAAATATTTTTAATTATGTTAGAATATAAACTTAAATAAACGTTTAACTCAACTTTTATTATTTCGGCTGATTCTACACCCCAACTGAAGTTATTATTTTTTTCGTAAGATAATGGCGGGGGTATAAACAGAGTTGACTAATTAACGATAATACGAAAAAAAAATGTTTGCACTGTACAAATATATTAAATTGCAGATTGTTTCACCTTTGTAAGAAAATATTATTAATCTGATATACGGCATCGCCATCTTTATGCAAAAAAGTTTAATGTCGTATTCCACTAGTGTTTGACTGTTTGTTCACTATAATTTTAGTCAACCAAGTCCATTTCTATAATTATTTTCAGAGCTGACGACTATCATATTTAGAACCATATGTTCAGATATAGTAATCATTCCGTAAATCTCTAAGAGATTTTTGCGACTAAAGAAATATAATAAAAGACCAAACAAGCACTTCCATTACAATTACAATTTCTGATTTCGATTAGAATAAGTTCTTGTACTGACCCACAAGCTTCAAAGTTTTATCAATCTATAAAATTTGGGAAAATTGAAATGATGGGTGATTGGGCCATGAAGAGTGGATACTATAGGTGACACATGCATTGTGGTGCATGTGCTCAGACCCACTCACCTTTCCCATTATTCTCTTTTCAGGTCACCTCTACAAAAACTTCTCCTTTTCATATATTTTAATGATCAGTTATGTAGGAAATAAAGATTATAAGTGTGTGTGATAGATGAATTCTTGGGAAAGTATAAGAACTAACTTTTATTAAGTTTTACTACGTATAAAAGGGTTTTTAAGGATTATAAAAAACTAACTTTTGATATTATCTCTATTGACAAGATGTAAATTACAGTTGTGATTTTATTGTAAAGTTAGAGTTTATTTTTGTGAAAAAGAAAATGTAGAGCTTAAATATATGCTATTGCAAAATGTTTTGGGTTTATCATGTTGGGTTAAAGTTTGGATTTCATAATTTTAAAGCTTATAATATAAAATACTAGAAAGTTACCACGCGATGCGTGAGTTATAAAATCAAATATTTTGTATATAAAATAAATTTTTCATTAAATTATTTATGAATTGTACATGATATTATTTATATATACCTTGAAAATAATTTAAATATATACATTTATAAGTTTATAATTATGAAGTGTGCATGTTAAAAAAGGAAAATTTTCACAAATTGCATAAAAATAACTTTTCGTTTTAAATTTTTTACATTATTTCTAAATTTCTAAAAATACTAAAATAGCATCATGCTTTTAATCTTATACTATAAATACTAAATCATATCTCTTCAAAGTTATACGCTAAATGTAAAATAGAAAATTCAAACCAAAAACAGATATAGATAACCATTGGAAATTGGTGAATTGTTTTCGGCATAATCACAGATGTAGCAAGGGTTACAGGAAAATAGACATGAGCTATGATTGGTAACTCAAATAATACCAATGCAATATAAAAAGTAATCTTGGTTTTGTACATGTTAATCTACTTGTTAATTTATACCACTTTTAACGACTGACATATATCTATGATGAAAGTATTGAGATTACAATATGTGTATATATATATATATATAAAATATTTACAATAGATCTATGTAATGTTTTCCCATGTAATCCGAAAGGATGTTGTAAAGTTTGGAAAGTGATTCCAAAAACGCATAAAGAAGTATGTGTGAGAATGCTTCTCTTTTAATATATAAGAGATTCGTTATGAACTGTGCATACCTACTTTCAAATATTTGGCTGTTGGAACTTCAAAATTACTGTTTAATGTCTTCAAAATCTGGTTTACATAAAGGATATAATTTATCTTAAAATATATTACATGCAATTAAAATGCATGATCCACATTATTCTTATTTTTTGTTATTTTTTTTTTGTTTTCATACCTGTTTATTAATTATCATTAAAAATAAATTAAAATCATTGTTATCGGTTGTGTATTCGATTCAAGCTTTGTAGTAGAAATTCAATTCTCTTAAATGGTTCGTTCTTAAAATTTATTAACATAAATATTAAAAATCATACTACAAACTGATTTTTTAAAATATTTATAATAATAAATTTTAAGAAACGAACCATTTACGAAAATTAACAAACTATTTTTTTTTTGTGAATTATTTTAATACATTTGTGCGAAATGGGGCTCCTCAGTCCTTGACTCACCGGTACAAAGAAACCCAAAAGATTTGAATCTACTGGTGGGCACAGGGCAATAACCATTATCAATGACAAACAGAACATTACAATGAGCAAAGCGTTGAAATTGATCAAAAAGATTTGTGTCTTTTTCTTCAGTATCTTCTTCACCCCACCTGAAAAATCCAGGTTGGTCTCTTACATTTTTTTCAATACTTGCCATCATTTAGGTAGATCCAAATCTTTATTATATATCCAGTATCCTTAGATAAAACAAAACCCTTAATCAAAACTTAGTTTTTGTTTGCAAGATTTTCTTACAAAGTTTAGAATTTGAGCTTTCTGGTTAATGGGTATCAATCAATCATCTAATTTTATTTTATTTTCAGAAATAAATGATTGAACTGTATATGAAGTTTGTCTTCTTTTACAATTCTGGATTATGCCTTGATGTTTCAGGTAAAAATGTGTATTGTTTATATATAGAATTAATATTCTTATAGGCGCAAAAGTTAAATTGTTGTTTTTTTTTTCCTCCACCACTGCCCACAAGGCATCGATTCTCTCTCTGTTTCTTATTACCGCTAGCTCTCTGATGTGGTTTTAATTTTTTTTTTTTTCCCTATATCCCAAAAAGATTTATTTGTTTTCTTGTTTATAAAAAATGCCTAATTTTAATTTCTTTAAACTTATATAAGCACTCCTTTCCCACGGATGCATCCTCTATACGTCTATGGTTTTCTTCTTTCATTCCTTTTCTAGTAGTTTTGGTTAGCTGTTGTACACATTGAAGCATCCTATTGTGAATGATTCAGATTCACTTTTTTTCTTTTATTCCACATTTCCACATCAACCCTTTAATTTGGTGTATATATACCCGTTGCCTTCTCATATATTTAGCATCATCACTTGTTTGTATTTTGAAACTTGAAAGCTCTCTCAGAAGATAAACTACAAAACCTTTAGAGGAGTCGGTACACTTAAACAACAAATGAGTTATTCTCATCAAAGCATGGGTTCTGGTTTGTTTATTTTTTTTTCTCTTCTTGATTGTTCATGTTAATATTATCTTGAAATGTTAGTGATTCTTGTGAACAATTTTTAACCATAAGATAGATTCCAGAGATTAATCTGGGATTTGGCTTGAAGTTTCTCTTGTTATCTCTTTAAAAAAACAAAGATATTCTTTTGCTTGAAACTTGTTTGTGACTCTGTATTTGGTAAAATCTTTGAAGGTAGTAGAAATGCAAGGGGGTACGAATTTGGAAGGACTTATGTTGTGAGGCCGAAAGGAAAGCATCAAGCCACTCTGGTCTGGCTTCACGGTCTTGGTGACAATGGGTCTAGGTAACACTCTTGACATGGCTTCTTTGTATATATTATGGTTCATTTTGTGTGTGTGTGTGTGTGTGTGTCATAGAAGAATTAATCTATCAAAGTAACCTCTTGAAGCTTAGACTCTTGCATGGTGCTTCAACTTTTTTTTTTTCTTTTTTTTTTCATAAGCTTCAACTTTTTGGTGTTTAAATGGAAAAAAAAAGAAAAAAGGTTTTCGAAAGTTATTTTTTGGCATGTTCTCTAATACCAATTTTCACCTACAAATTTTATTTATGCAACTTTTTTTTTTTGCTCTCTTTAAAGTTTGTATTAAAATGTTGTGGCGCCTCAAATAAATATTTAATATTTTCTTTCCTCTCAAAATGTCTTCAGTTAAGTTACATTAAAGTTTGTAATCTGAAAAAAAAAGGTTGTATATACCTTATTCATGGCTTTGAGGGACCACTAGCCTCACTTAGTTTCTAATGCTGGTAGAGAATTTTCTCGTCCCATCTCTCATACTGAAAAGGATATTCCATGTTTTGTGTATTAATCAGAACAAACTCTATTTGAAACATCCATATATGCGTTTCTCACCAATGTCTTTGTTTTTTGCTACAGCTCATCTCAGCTAATGGAAAGCTTGCGTCTTCCAAATGTATGAGTCTGCTAAACATGTTCTGTTAATCTTTTTGGGTCACATTACATTATGTTGAAGTTTCTAATAAAAACATAAATGCTGTTGCACAGGTAAAATGGATTTGTCCAACCGCTCCTTCGCGTCCTGTTTCAAGTCTTGGTGGATTTACCTGCACTGCTTGTAAGATCAGTTCATTCGCTTGAAAACTTCAACAATCATTCTTTCTTGTCTAGAAACTGGAAAAATTGAATTAAACGGTAGTTACATAATCAGGGTTTGACGTTGGGGAAATTTCTGAAGACGGTCATGATGATTTGGAAGGTTTAGATGCCTCAGCTTCACATATTGCTAATCTTTTGTCCGCTGAACCAGCAGATGGTAAATAATCCAAATTCATCTAAACCTGATTTTTCAAAATGCATTAATTAAAGCTAAGCATTGACTTTCTCTTGTGATTTTTGACAGTTCAAGTGGGCATAGGCGGGGTTAGCATGGGAGCAGCGATATCTCTCTACTCCGCGACTTGTTATGCTCTTGGACGTTATGGAACTGGCCATGCTTATCCTATTAACCTACGAGCTGTTGTAGGGCTCAGCGGCTGGCTTCCTGGTTGGAAGTAATGACTCTTCAAGCCCTTTTGTTATACAAACTTTTGTTCTTTAAATTTTACCTTAATGCTGCATAGTCTTTCTTTCTTTTTGTTTTTACTGGTAGAAGCCTAACTTAAATTTGTAGGATCTTAAGAGGGAAAATTGAATGTTCATATGAGGCTGCAAGGCGTGCCGCATCGTTACCAATCATACTTACGCATGGGACTTGTATGTGAAAAACAAGTCGCTTTGTAAAATATATATATAAAGTTTTCCCGTTTAGTAATGTACACGCTAACCTGACCTTTACCGATTTTTGTGTGTGTCACAGCCGATGATGTGGTTCCTTATAGGTTTGGAGAGAAATCTGCGCAGTCTCTTGGCATGGCTGGATTTCGACAAGCCATGTTTAAACCATACGAAGGGTAATTAAACATCAATGAACACAAAAATTTGATTTGATTTAATCATTTTTTAAGACATACTTATAAGGAGTTTTGGGATTGTATGTGCTAATGTGCAGACTTGGTCACTATACTGTTCCCAAAGAAATGGATGAGGTTGTTCACTGGCTTACAACGAGGCTCGGGCTTGAGGGCTCACGCTAATATTTTACAAACTAAGGTGCATCTAGCTATATAGGCGATACGGTCGACCATAAGAACAAATAAAAACTGGGAGCGCAAAGAAATTAGTGTAGACTTGAGATACTAGTATGTATAATGGTTGGGTTTCTTGGGGTTGAGGGTATATATGTTTGTTCAGGGTTCGTTTTTTTCCTTTGTGATTTCTTTTGTCGTTTGTTCTTTTGTCCATGTTAGATTCTTGATCTTGAATAAAAGGTGGTTTTATGTTTTCCAAGTTCTCTCAGTGACTTCTTAATTGCTGTATTAAGTGCACCCACATTAGTCACATTGGTTGATTCCGTCAAATAACTAATACAAGTAGGAAACAAGTATCGTTTTCACTAAAAGGGAGGTGTCGACCGACACTAGCATTGGTGTCAATCGACACTACCCAAAAGTGTTGATCGATGTTGATTTTTGGTGTCGACCGACACCCACCTAGTGTCGATCGACACTGACTCTGCAACCGCGATCCGCTCGAAGCCAAGAGTCGAATCTCGCTTCCCATCACCTCCAATCCGTCCAAAACTCAGTCCCAAAGCCTTATGAATCCGTAGAAACCCTATAGCAACCATAACAAATAAGAAAAACACCACAAACAACAACAAACAATCAAGACAAAGGAAATCTCAGGCTTTGATCAGCCATGGTCATGCACTCACCTCTTTGCAGGAAGTTTCTAATAAGCAAAATATAACAGAGCTAATTAATATAAAAAAACAAAATCTGGGGTACAATCAAAATAATAATACAAAACAAATGCTATGAAACAATAAATAATAACGAAGATTAATTGCTATTATAAAGTTTACAATAGCAATAACGAAAACGCAATATAAAAAATAACTAATATAGCATAAGGTAAAACCGCTATGTAAAGTGCCATATCTATTATAACGGGCGCAGACATAGCGTTTGTCATAACGCTATGCTTTCCTGTTATAACGTTTTCCGGACGCTATATATGTGACATTTTCTTGTAGTGCAACCATGACGAATCCAACCCTCCTAGCAAGCTTCTAACACGTCTCCAGCCCTAGATCTTCACTCCCACAGTCAAGAAACAATCAAGAAATCTCACAAACTCTTCCAAGAACGCTTTCTCCTCTCTTTCTCTCTAACAGCGGCCAAAAACAAACGAAGGCACGACCTAGGTCGTCCTCCCACTTAAATATCACGGTTCAATGGTTTTCCTTAAACCAAACCGACCCAAATCGAAAACTAAGTCAATCTGGTTGAACCAGAAAATATTGGTGTCGACCGGCACCACCCTTGGTGTCGATCGACACCCATCCCCAAAATGCACATTTTGGTTCGCGGATGTTACCTGACCACTCTTCCAATATTTCAAAATGACAACCAAATTTAATAACATAATAATAAGTCACCTATTTGCTACATATATTTTTTTGTGCTTTTTTACTCATCATTAGCTGTCATAGGAGGTAAATTGCGTATTTCAATATATAAAAGCAAAACACTAGTTAATATTACCAATCATAGTTTTCTTCCAATAGTTTGCGTTTTTCCAAAAAAATGAAAGCAACTCATTTGCGTTTTTTAAACCATGATAATACACAATGGACCGCCTTTGTTTATCACACCACCAAATACCCAGCGGATTGTTTCGAAAAACGCACCAAGTACAGTAAAAAACATTTATTTAATTTATGATTAATAAAACAATAATCAACATATTATATTTTTAAAAATGTCTCCATTTCAAACATGTTTCTTAATTTAAACTGTTAAAATCATTCATAAATCATTTACTTTTTAAATGTACCTTTTCACTATTTTTGATATTTTAATGAACAAAAATTTACATGATTAATTCAAAATAAATTTTGTGTTTTAAAGTTCATAAATAATAAATTAAAATACAATTTCACTAACAATAAAGAAAAAAATTACATCTCTAAATATAAAATATGACATATTTGTTTTTAATGTTTATTTATAATATATATTTATAGTATATTATTATATTAGTTATGAATAAAATAATACCAAATCCGCACTGCAAATATATTTTTTACCAATCAAACATTGGAAGTGAATGGAGGCAGATAATTTGCGGTTTTCAAAAAAAAGTAATAAAAACCGCACAAGTACAACCAATCAGAAGAAAAAGTGTTAATGTGCGTTTAAAAAAAAAAGCGGATTGTTCAGCAGATAATACCCATGACGTTTGATGCTATTTGCGTCATTGTGGACCGGTTGACTAAGTCGGCACATTTTCTGGCCATGAAGAAGACTGATGAAACAGCGGTCTTGGCTAAGAAGTATGTGAAGGAGATAGTCAGGTTGCATAGGGTGCCAATGAGCATTGTGTATGCTAGGGATTCTAAGTTCACTTCGGTGTTCTGGAGGGCATTTCAGGCAGATATGGGCACTAAGGTGCATATGAGTACAGCTTATGATGCGGACATCAACCCTACCGCCCAAACCGTTGAACCAGATCATGTACCACATCCTGTACCAGAAGTGCGAGAAGGCCCTGTGACACGATCAAAGGCTAAACAGCTAAGGAAGAGGTTTAACCTAGCTGTTCAAGACATTGTAAGCTCCCTAGGGCTGAAGGACGTCAACTGGTTTGTACCACCATCATGCCGCCACAGCCGAGATGACCACATTGCTGAGGAAGAGCTTGTTGAAGCCTTCACCCAAATGAGCCTGGATCAAACCAGTTCCCCAGGTATGAAACCTCTTTTGGCAGGTCAAGTAACCTCAAGAATCCAAGAGAAGACATTGGATCTGCAAGAGACGTGTGATACAAGCTACACCTCCGATCAAGATAGTGAAGATCAAGATCAAGACATAGAGGACATGAACGAGCATCAAGAGGCTGATCAAGATACTCTAGAGGAAGACCCCTACTTCAGTAAACAAGCCAACAAGCCAGTACAAGACAAGAACCCTGAAGTAGTTCATCGACTAGTACAAGAAGTGGTTTAGAGAACGTCTATTGGACCTTGATCGCATCCAGGTAAGTCCTATTAAATATTTTCGATCCTTGCAAGTTCCACCAACCCCAACAACGGCTAGAAGGCGTGCTCATCAAGAGAGATCAAGTTTGCTTTAGTATTTTCTTTTATTAGTTTATTTACTTTCCAAAAACAATGGTTTGTGTTTGATTTTATTTGCTTTCCTTTGTTGCATTATTTTGCATTTATTTTCGGCCTTAGAGCTAGCTGAAGTACTCTTATAAAGTCCTCCTGCAGCAGTTGTACGATTTTTCACCTTTGATATTAATAAAACGCTGAATTTTCTTACTTCTTCTCTTTAAATGTTCTTGAGAGAATAAGCTTGTTCTTTGTCTTGTGTGTAAGATTCCACAAGGCTGAGTTCGTGTATTGTATCAGAGACCAATCACATCTCTGTGGTGTACTTCAATCCGCCAGCACTTCCCCTTTTACCAATCCCACACGAGAGAAGCGACCGCCATTGTGTCAGATCTACATCATCGGCCATCTTTCCTTCACAAGAGAGAAGTGACTGCCAGCTTGTGAAGCCATCATCTCTATCCCGGTATAAGACTCACCACCGAGTCTTGTATCAGCTTATCATCCTNTGAACGAGCATCAAGAGGCTGATCAAGATACTCTAGAGGAAGACCCCTACTTCAGTAAACAAGCCAACAAGCCAGTACAAGACAAGAACCCTGAAGTAGTTCATCGACTAGTACAAGAAGTGGTTTAGAGAACGTCTATTGGACCTTGATCGCATCCAGGTAAGTCCTATTAAATATTTTCGATCCTTGCAAGTTCCACCAACCCCAACAACGGCTAGAAGGCGTGCTCATCAAGAGAGATCAAGTTTGCTTTAGTATTTTCTTTTATTAGTTTATTTACTTTCCAAAAACAATGGTTTGTGTTTGATTTTATTTGCTTTCCTTTGTTGCATTATTTTGCATTTATTTTCGGCCTTAGAGCTAGCTGAAGTACTCTTATAAAGTCCTCCTGCAGCAGTTGTACGATTTTTCACCTTTGATATTAATAAAACGCTGAATTTTCTTACTTCTTCTCTTTAAATGTTCTTGAGAGAATAAGCTTGTTCTTTGTCTTGTGTGTAAGATTCCACAAGGCTGAGTTCGTGTATTGTATCAGAGACCAATCACATCTCTGTGGTGTACTTCAATCCGCCAGCACTTCCCCTTTTACCAATCCCACACGAGAGAAGCGACCGCCATTGTGTCAGATCTACATCATCGGCCATCTTTCCTTCACAAGAGAGAAGTGACTGCCAGCTTGTGAAGCCATCATCTCTATCCCGGTATAAGACTCACCACCGAGTCTTGTATCAGCTTATCATCCTCAGACAGATGGGCAGTCAGAGAGGACGATCCAGACGTTGGAGGATTTGCTGAGGATGTGTGTGCTGGATTGGGGTGGCCATTGGGCAGATCACCTGAGCTTAGTAGAGTTTGCTTATAACAACAGTTACCAGGCGAGTATTGGGATGAGTCCTTATGAGGCTTTGTATGGGAAGTCGTGTCGTACACCGTTATGCTGGACTCAGGTGGGGGAGAGGAGCATGTACGGGCAGATTTTGTTCAGGAGACCTCAGAGAAGATTCGGGTTCTCAACTTGAACATAAATGAAACTCAGGATCGGCAGAGGAGTTATGCCGATAGGAGGTGGAGAGATCTTGAGTTTCAGGTGGGAGATAGAGTGTACCTCAAGATGGCCTTGTTGCGGGGTCCGAACAGGTCATTGACAGAGACTAAGTTGAGTCCGAGGTATATGGGTCCGTTTAGAGTGATTGAGTGGGTAGGACCGGTTGCATATAGACTGGAGTTACCTGAGGTTATGCATGCGTTCCACAAATTTTTCTATGTGTCTATGTTGTGAAAGTGTCTCCGTGAGTGTCTCCGTGACGATGATCAGTTGTTGGCTAAGATTACTCAGGATCTTCAGCCTAACATGACATTGGAGGCGAGACCAGTGAGGATTCTCGAGAGGAGGATCAAGGAACTTTGGAAGTAGAAGATTCCTTTGATGAGAGTCCTTTGGGACTGTGATTGTGTTGAGGAGCAGACTTGGGAGCCAGAGGTGAGGATAAAGGCACGGTTCAAGAAGTGGTTCGAGAAGCAGGTCGCGACTTGAACTTGTCTATCCTTGTCCCAGTTGTAGTTTGTGGCTGGAGCGGGAATGGAGTATTCCAACCCATCTCTCTTTTTTACTTGGTCGCTTAGGGGTGGTTGGTTGTGCGACTAAGTAACAAGACGAGGTAGTGTTCGGGATATGAAGTTCCCGGAGCCGTGGTTAAGAAGGAAAGTTTCTAAAAGTGGAAAGTTTTAAAAATGGAAAGTTTTATGTGTGTTAGAATTTGTCTATTTTTAGTGGTTGTGAGCCTTTGAGAGGATTGTGTAGCCTTTGTGGCGTGCTGTTTAGCCATTGTGTGGCCTTTGTGGCGGGGTGATTAGACGTGTGTGGCCTTTGTGGCGGGCTGTTTGCCATTGTGTGGCCTATGTGGCGGGCTGTTTAGACATTGTGTGGCCTTTGTGGTGGGCTGTTTAGCCAATTGTGTGGCCTTTGTGGCGGGCTGTTTAGCCAATGTTGCCTATTTAGGCGGTTCTTCGGGATGTATGGTCTTCGTGACGGTCCTTCGAGACAAGTGATCTTCGTGACGGTCCTTCGGGACAAGTGGTCTTTGTGACGGTCCTTCGGGACGAGTGGTCTTCGTGACGGTTCTACGGGACGAGCGGTCTTTGTGACGGTCCTGTTTAGGACGATTGTTGGCCTTCGTGGCCGTCCTGTTTAGGACATTTGTTTGGCCTTTGTGGCGGTCCTGTTTAGGATATTTGTTTGGCCTTTGTGGTGGTCCTGTTTAGAACATTTTTTTGACCATGTGGCGGCCTGTGGGGCATTGAGATGATCCTTTCGTGGTCATGAGGTATTCCAGTGAGGGGATATGTGGCTGGTGGGGCATTGTGTTTGTTCTACACGAGTCACAGGAAGGAAACCTGGATGGGGATAGGGCTCAGACGTGTTCAGAATTGTTTGCTCACGACTCTTAGGGGACTTCGGTTCTCCTAGTACTGTCATATTCTAAGGCTTTGTGGCTTGAGAGTATGGTTGGTATATCGACTTTGGATGATGATCCGGGGGCGCGCTGTAGGGTGGCAACTCGAGAGATGAGTATTTGACTTCCTTATGTGTTATGGCATGCGGGCTTAGACCCAATGAGGAGCCAATGTTATGGCATGCAGACTTCAGCCTGATGATGAGCCAATAAAAACACAAGGTTTAGGCCTATGAGTAAAAGAAAGTCCAAAAGTCGAGACAAAATAATGCATGGAACGAGAGTTTATCGCCTAGAGGTGACCTTTCGTAGATCGGTCGGAGGAGTGGGGGCTGTAGAGACGGTTGCACAGGAGTCCTTGACTGATGGTTGTTCGAGATTCGAGGAAGAATCTATGTTGGTGGGGGAGAATTGTAACATCTGCAAACCGGAATCCTGGTTTAGAGGTGCATTGGTCGATGCAAGGTCTCGTTTGTGCGTTTTGACTTAAGTAAAACGTTGTGTTTAGGGTTAGGGAAAAACCCTTAAGTCGAGTTTTTGTCTCATTAGTCATGTTGAGCCGCTTTTGAGAGAAAAGAAGGAGAGAAATGTGTTTTTGAGTGTTCTTGAGGATTCTTGGTGATTTGGAGACGTTTCTGTAGAGATATGTAGCTTAGATTGTTGCAGGAGCTTCCTAGGAGCGTGTTCTTGCTTGTTTGTGGCTCAGAATCTTACGTGGAAAAGGTAATTGCATGACCATGGCTTATCTAAGCTGGAGATTTCTTTGATCTGCTTGTTTATGTGTTGTGTGGCATGTTAGAATGATATTTTGGACTTTGTGAGAAGCTTCGGGGGAAACGATGTTCGGCATGTGCGATGCACTTTGTTTGTCGATCGATGCAATGCGAGGACGCCACAGATTGACCTAGGAGCATCGGTCGATGCCATGTGGAGGCGTCGGTCGATGCAATTAGGGTTTTCGCGTAATGTCGAGCATGCATCGGTCGATGCAGTGTGAGTGTCGGTCAATGCAAGTGAACCTTCTGTCGGTCGATGCAAGCTTGTGTTGGTCGATGCAACCCCAGTTAGTGTCGGTCGATGCATGGTTGGTGTCGGTCGATGCATGGTTGGTGTTTGTCGATGCAGAGTCCTGGTTTTTTGTTGGTTGATTATTGATTGTCTCTAACCATCAACCAACAATCAATAATCAACCAACAAAAAACGGGTCGGGTCGAGAACCTTACTAGCTGTAGAGTATTTATTTATATTATTATTAGAACTTATTATTTATTAAAAAAAAACGGGTCAGGTCGAAAACTTTACTAAAATGTCAAGATATATCAAAAAAGACATTATTAAAATGTCAAGATATTTCAAAAAGGAAATTGCTAAAATGTCAAGATATTTTTTGCGTATATAATTTTGTGAGGAATGAGTGGCTATTGTCAGTTTTTTAACTATAAGATTAAGAAAACTTTACTTTATTATACAAAAATAAAGAAATACACTAAGATAATGTTGGTTAAATAAAAAAAATTATAGAATTTACAAATATATGTGAGGTTTGAGATATGAGGGTTATTGAGATGTGTGTCTTTTTGTTATGAGGAAAATTGGAGTTAGAAGCCTATTATAAATTCATTATTTAATTAGGTAGTTAATTCACTAATCCTTATATCAATTTATATTTATAAGGAGTCATATAAGCTATATGAGAGTTACAAAATGTAATAAACACATATTAACATATTTTAATATTTATTATGTTTCTAATTGTTATTAGTTATTTATTACAATATTAATAATACTATTGAAGTTACAAAAGTGTCAACATATAACATAAGTAAATGAAATTTAGTAGCTTAAAGATGTATATGATCATAATATGAGAGTTACAATATATGTGATATAATTTGAAATTTAGTAAAATATGTGAGAAGATTCCCCAAAAATACATTTATTATTTTAGTCAATATAACTATAAATATATGATAGAAATTTAAACCTAATCAAATTAATATGAGAGTTACAAAATATGTGATAGAATATGAAATTTAATAAAATATGTGAGAAGGTTCATAAATACTTACATTTATAATTTTTCAAATATTAATTGTTAATGTAGCTAATAATATCTATTAGGAATTACAAGCAAAACAAATTAAAGAATAAGTTGAACAACTTATAATGTATAATATCAAATTATATTTTGTCTTAAATATAAATATAAATAAAATAATGTATATCATATAAAGTTAATTGAAAAAAATAGACTAAAAATATTAAAGAGAAAATGACACATGTTGCAAGAAGAGATTGCCAAATGACAACTTCTTAGAGAAAAAGAAAAATCATTATTTTAGGACAATATATTACACAAATTAAAAATAGATTAAACATCTTATAATTGATAATATCAAATTATATTTTGTCTTAAATATAAATAAGATAATGTATGTCATAAAAAGTTAATTGAAATAAATACACAAGAGAAAATAACACATGTTGCAAGAATAGAGTGTCAAAAGAGAATCTGCTATCATAATAAGATGATTTTTTTTTGTTAAACAATATTTTTTCATGCACCCAACTTTTAATGATAAGATTTTATATCTTAACACTCCTTTGATTATAAATACACAATACCTTCCTCTTAAAATCTCCATCTCTAGCTAAAAGTTCTTTGAAGAAAGTGATTATTTTATCAAAAACATGGCTTTTCGTATGTTTTTCCTTCTTCATTAATTGTTCAAATTTATTTTTCTGTAGTTACTTCTCTGATTAGAATTGATATATTAAACTTTTACAATATGTATAGATAGTACTGATTATGGAGACTGTGAAATTGTATGGCCAACAGAAGTTCACAAGGCCACTATACTCTGGCTTCACGACATCGGGGAGAATTGCAACGAGTACACAATCACATACTTTACTTTTTATTTTATTTATATATAAATATGATTCTTTTTTTTCAAGTATCTAAGTAACCTATTTCGTTATAACAAAAGTTTAAAACAAGTGACATCTTCTACTAATAGAGTAATTTATAAACATTTTTGGACAATTTTCAACTGAAAAGTATTTTTAAAAGTTGACTTTGACATGTTCTACAAATATTATGATTTGATTTGAAGTGTTATTTGTATATAACTTTATTTCCTTTTTAGTATTAAAATATTGGTGACTTAACAAGAATAATTAATAACTTTTCTTTGTTGTACCATTTCACATAAATTTCATTTCTTATGTTCTCACTTCACTAAAGTTATATATACGTAAAATCGTGTTTTCTCTGTACTTGAAGTGTATCTCTGATCACTCTATATATGTCTATTCTTTCTGCATGCAGCTGAGGTAATTTTGCACGTCGAATGAATCTTCCAAATGTACGTCCATGCAGATGTTAAATTTTGCCATATAAATGTTTTCTACTTTTTGTCAAACAGAAACTCAATTGAAATTTCTAATTAGAATTTATGATTTTTATGCATAGGTAAAATGGATTTGTCCGACTGCTCCAATACGTCCCATTACTTTATTCGGTGGAACAGAAACTACTGCTTGTAAGATATACTAGTTGGCTTCAAACTTCAGAAAGACACTAGTATTAATTAATGTCTTCTAAAATTTAAATTAAAAACTAATAGCATGCATTGTATATAAAATTTTAGGGGCCGATGTCAGCGAAATTTCTGAGAACATGGAAGAAGATACAGATTCTTTAAATTTTGTTTCTTCATTTGTTATTAGCCTTCTACAATATGAACCAAACGATGGTAACCCATAATCATCAACATTCAAAACATAGCATGCTTAGTTTTATAGTATGCATCAAATTTTTATATCAAATCTATTAATCCAATTGGTTTTGATAGTCATGATAGGACTAGGAGGTTTCGGCTTGGGTGCAGCGGTAGGTCTCTACTATGTGTCTTCTTATATCACAGGAATGCCAAATATACCCCTACGATTTATGGTTGGAATCAATGGCTGGCTTCCCGCTTGGAGGTAGGCTCGTTTTAAACCGTAACGTCAGTATTTGTAAGAAAACTTAAGTTACAAAAATTTTAGACGTGGTATAAACCTAAATCAATCTTTTTTTTTTGTTAAAGGATTTTCTTGAATTATAAATCGATTACAAAGGAGCCTACATAACCATTCTAGTAGTAAGATACAGAAAGAGAGGGAAGGCTAGCCTTAGCTAGAGAAAGAAACAGAAACAGAAGATTACAGACGGGGAAAGAAGAAGAGAAGAGAAGAGAATAAAAGATATCCATTTCCCAGTTGGTGAATCTCACTAGTGCCTAACCTAAATCAATCTTGCAGAAACTTACTTCAAAACATGACATATAATTATGGGTCCCCAAGTCTTGCTCCATCGTTACCAATCTTACTTACACACGGAAATTGTATGTGCATATTGTCATCTACAGATCTACATTACAATTTAGATATCAATTCCAAGAGGATGCTGATTCTTTTTAATTATCCTTTTTTTTTTGTTTTCTCTGTGTGTTTCACAGCTGATAGTGTAGTTCCCTTCCAATTTGGATTCACATGTGCTCAGACTCTTAGCACGGCTGGATTTCCAGTTACATTTCTACCAAACGACGGGTCTCTAAACATGAAATTAACTTCACTTTTTTATTTGATTTAATTTTACTACTTCTGAATCTAATTTTGGGGTTATGCCTTGTGTAGGGATCATTATCCAATATCTTTCCAAGTAATCAATGATGTTCGCTTATGGCTCACAAATAATTTCCAACTCTAAGGTCAATAATGCTCACCACTGCGAAGAGAAAGGAATTGGAGAACAAAACTATCATACAATATACTACATTCATTTTTAAATTTCTCATTTTTTGTTCATAATAATTAATACATATATGAATATTATATTATATAAACTACATTTAAACAAAACTAATTACTATATAAGATCTAAGTTATATAATTACCTAGACATGCAACTTTGATGAGATGTCAATTTACCTAAAAATGGTTTTCCTTTCTTTTATTCATATGATGTTTTATAGATTATTGGATTGTGTTCCACCCAAATATGTTGTTTTGGTTTTTGACTCTTTAATTTATATTGTAGACCAATCAAACAAATACTTTTTTTTGGTCAACATCAAACAAATACTAAGTAAACAAAATATTGTTAACTACTTTAAATAGATTATGCCTCTGAGTGTGAAACTTTGTTATGATATAAATTGTGTTCCACCCGATTTAGTATAGGATATTTGCCATCCATCCAACTTTTCTAAAAGGTGTGATTTTGTCAACTTTTAATATTAATATTTTTCTTTCATAAGGCTCCTTTCTTGATTTAAAAAAAAAAAAAAAAACACTCATTTCTTTTATAAATACACAATGTTCTTCCCTTGCCTTCTCTTATATCTTTCATCTCTAGTGAAACCTCTTCTCATCAAAACATTGGCTTCTCTGGTTCTGGTTCAAAAAAAAAAAAAAA